>NC_142946.1:16125944-16150944 GCF_046866305.1 Octopus bimaculoides | reverse complement strand
CAACCGAACTTGACACGTGCGTCGGGCTTACGCCTATGCGGTCATTTACGCACTTGAATTAAAAAAAAAAATTATCGATAATTTTTAATCAACGACTATTTTTCAAAAATCAATAGGTCGTTTCCTTGCCAATTCTCATATGAATGTTATTTTCTGCCATGACTTTTAAAGTTTTCAACCGATTTTCTTGAAGTTGTATACACAAATGGAATATGTGCTACGGATGGGTTCAGACAAATAAATGATAAATTTTTTGACGCACATGCACAAAAGTGACGACGACACGGGTTCGCTACCATACTCTGGTCATTTTTTTCCTCAAATTTGTCCTACCCATTAATATACGTTTCAATTGGACGAAAAATGCCAAAATCGTACGAAAATTTTTAATGGGTATAAACCGACTTCTTATTAACGGTAATCTCATTTGTATTTGCTAATTCTGCATTTCAATATAAATAATTTTTATTTACTAAAACTTATTGTTTCAATTCATTGATTTAATTCCACAGTGTTTCAGGTTTTAAATAGGTAAGTGCATTTTATTTCTCTAGCATTTTCTATTTAATATATATTTCATGCATAAACACAGATATACTGAAAATCAAACTGTATTCATACAAACTACTACTTATATACAAGGTATAACTTATCAGTACACCCCCTCTTAACTTGCAAATACTTTTGGAGTTTAGATTTGCGTCAAGTTACTAAATGAACCTTAACTCTTTTAGAATGTTTAAGATCTTATATCAGACTTTTAAGACAATGAATATTCTCATGTGGGCCTGAAATTACTTAAGAAAGTTAGAACTTCTTATCCACCAGTAGGTGTGTGTGTGTATTTGTGAATTTGTTACTTTAACTCCTCCACGACTATCCAATGGATCTTTACACATGTGTGGGTCTTATGCCCATGCGGTCATTTGCGAACTTGGAATTTCGAAATAAATCAATAATTTTTAATCAGCATCGGTTTTTCAAAAGTCAATAGGACGTTTCAATACAAATTCTCAAAAGAATGTTATTTTCTGTCATAACTTTTAAAGTTTCCAACCGATTTTCTTGAAATTTTATACACAAATGAAATGTACCCGAAAGATGGGTTGAGATGAATAACGTTTTACCTAGGCCATTCAAGCAAAGTGCAAGAGGATTTTTGATTAACTGATTAAGGAAATTTGGCCTAAATTTTTGTGGGGCTAAAATCTTCAATTATTTCATCATTCTCAGGTTACTGTAATATGTTTTCCTTAACACCTGCACTTAAAATTATCGATTCTAGACGTTGCAGTGTTGGGTACAAAAGCATGTAACATGTATCCTCTTAACGCTTGCACTTGAAATTGTAGGTTCTAACCGTGACAAACGATATTTGATTTTCACTTCACAATCAGTGGAACTACACCCATGAAATATAGCCGTCAAATTATGTGCCTTTCCTCTAAATATTTTTTTGTTGACATTTCCAACTTTTTATGTTTTTTTTTTCATAGTACTCCTTTACAATTCACTTCTTGGTGTTTCCATTGATTATATATTTGCAGCTTTCCACTCATCTGACCAAATGATTGTCCTTTTCCGATTCCACGCGTATTTATTTGTATTATTTGCATCATGAATGAATTTGCTTACGCATTCTATTATCTGTCCTTTGTCTTGATTTGATTTTTTGTCTGAGAAAAATTAGGCATTGTAATGGGTACTGGGAATATCCATGTTCCTGGGTATTAGAAAAAGCAGAAATCGTTGCTTTAAAAGAGAAAAATATGATTTAAAAACATAAACAAACTGATAAATCTGACGCACCAAAACTAGAACTGACTACATTAAAACTTAAATGCTAAGATACATAGAATATGGCGCAATATAGTGTTAATTAACCATTTTGTTTCTGTAGAAAGACGTGTAAATCTCGCTAAATGCTGGCCACTATTTCAGCTTTTATAGAACTGTGAACAAGACAGTCTGTCCTACTTAAAATCTATCACCTAGCTCTGCAGGAGAGCAGAAAATATAAAGATTTCATTCTTTGGCACAATATCAGTAATGCAGTCGATTTGATGTCATCCAATATTAGAATCATATCTATGTTATTGAACTGCAAAAATGATCTGTGATAGAGTGGAACTCAGCAGGATTTCAGCTCAAAACGTAAGGAGAAAAAACTAGATACTGCCAGGCATTTTGCCTTGCTCCCTACTGTTAGAGTTAATTCATTGTCATCTTGGCCACAATGAATGAAGATATATTTCAGAAATAAATTATACGAACATGCAAGAAAATATATATCAAATTCTGTGTTAAAGAGTCTGGATATGTGACTATGTTAGAGTATAATTTGAAAATTAAAGTACTTCTGAATATCTGTATGTTGAGGATAGTGTAAGTAGCACTATAAATATACATTGAACATATTTGTACTTTTTCGGTGGATAGATGTTGTTTATTTAAATGTGATGAATACACCAGATCTCATATCTATATGAACAATTTATTTTTTATACAATTAAAGACTGATATTTCAATATCATAAAAATTATTAATTCAATCTTAAAACAATTTTAGATTACATGAAAATTTAAATCTACTCTAAAGTAGTATTCCTGAATTTGTTTCCCTAAATCCAACTACTACAAAATAAAATCCTAATCTAACACCAAATCACATGATAGCGAGATTAGAACAGAGAACAAAGAAATAATATGAATCCAAATACATTTCGAGTTTATAACATAGACTTTGGGCAAATCACATATGAATTGACTTCAATACTCACTGTTAGTTGCATGTATTCACACACGAGGTTACGATTTAAACTTTAATATCCGGCTAATATGCAGTCTTGCACTCAATTTCAGAAACATTGAATCTGATTTTTTTAAAAATATGAAGTATCCGGAGAATGTAAATTTAGCTGGGTGGATCTGATGGGAGAAAAATTGTCTTATTATTATATTCAGGGTTCAAACACAAGAAGTGGGAGGAACAAGTATTAATCGCGTGGAGCAGAACATGTGCAGGAGTCGGAATATAGCCAGATAAATACATACATACATACATATTTGCATTCATACACACATTCATACGTACATACATACATGCATTCATACATACATGCATAAATAAATACGTACATACATACATAAGTGTATATAAGTCTATCAGTTTCCTTCTTCCAAATCCACTCAAGGCTTTGGTCGGTCCGTTGCTTTATTAGAAGGCATTCCTCGAAGACGTCACACAGTGGAACTGAACATGAAACCATGTGGTTGAGGAGCAAGCTATATATATATTATATATTACATTGTGCAATTCTGCTGAGCTGTAAATGACAAACACTGTGTGGGACTAGCGTTCCGTTCAAGAGGAATGTAACTTACACCTCTAGCAAGCACGGTGACCGTATTCAAAAGCGAAAACAATTCGTGGTATCACATTGTGACTAATAGGGCATTATATGATCAGTTTATCTGGCCGATAAACTGTCAATAATAAACATACACACACACAGACACACACAAATATATATATGTGCACCTATCTCTCTCTCTCTATCTCTCTCTCTCTCTCTCTCTCTCTCTCTCTCTCTCTCTCTCTCTCTTTATATATATATATATATATATATATATATATATATATATATATGTATATATATATATATATATATATGTACACACAACCTCACATACATACAGACGTGCATATGTATATGATAAGATGCATTCAGATTTGAATATATTCCTGATTATTAAAATATATTTAAACTCTCCTAAATTCAAAGAAGTGAACAGCCAAACGATTCCTTATACAACCTCATTTCAATTTCTCAATATATTTGATTCCCGCAAAATTAATTCTATATTTTTCATTTCTGTTTTGCCTGTTTCATAGTTTTTTTTTAATGGGTAGGTATCCTTATAATTTGTATCAGCATTTTTCTTATTCAATTTATTCCTATTCATTTTATTACAACTTAAATGTAATTGAATAGAAATCAATACGAGTCATTAAGTATATTCATATATATATATATATATATATATATATATATATATATATATATATATATATATATATATATATATATATATATATATACACACACACATATATATATATATATATACATATATGTACTATGTATATATATATGTGTGTATATATATAAAAATTTGTGTGTGTGTGTTTATATGTAATTATGTGTGTATATATATGTGTGTGTGCGTTTGGGAATCAAAATACATGCACATATATGGATGCAAATGTATATACTGTGAATTTATATGTGTATATGTGTATATACACGCGCGCGATTGCGATTGCGTGTATTATATTATATCATATTATATTATATTACATTATATTATATTATATTATATTATATTATATTACAGTATAGAATAATATCATAAACATCATTTTACTCAGAAATGCAAATGAAATGCACCAAAAACTAATATATTTGAGATTAATATTTTGCCTGTTATTTGCTTTTGAGTAATTTGCTTTAGATATGAATTCTTCCTGTTATTTTATACAAATATTAATGAGCAGTTAACAAAATTGAGGCAAATATCGAATCGAGTACACATAACATATACATGTGTGTGCGTATATATATATATATGTATATGTATATATATACTTGTATATGTCTATGTATATGTATATATATATGTGTGTGTGTGTGTGTGTATATACGTATGTATTCATCTATCTATCCCTATATCTCCGTAACTATTTATTTTTGTCTTTCATTCAGTTAAACTGTCCATTATATCTTTCTGTGTATCCATCTCTCCCTCTATCCCTTCTCTTTCTTCATATATACTTACATATATAATATATATATATATATATATATATATATATATATATATATATATATATATATATATGGATGTAGGTGTCTTCAAGATGAGGCTGGACCTCTTCCTGTCAGGTGTCCCAGATGATCCAACTTCACGGCAGGATGTGCAGATGAGAGCAGCTGCATCAAACTCTCTCATGCACCAAATGTCAATTCCTGAAGTAAAATTCGTGAAGTAAAATTGTGCAGCAACACCAAATGGCGGTGCCCCAGCATGGCCACAGCTCATGAGCTGAAACTAGATAAAATGAAAAAAATTAAAAAATGAATATATATATATATATATATGTTTGGGTGTGCGTGGTCTGCTTGTTCTCAAACAACACTTATTTTAGTGCTGTTGAAACTGCTGGATTGAATGGTACTGCCCAGGTGTGGAAACTATAATGATATCTATTAGGCAGCTGATGATGGACGTATGTTGAATTGTTGATATGGCTGTAGACTAGTATTATAGCACATCCTTCTGATATATATATACCACAACTACTAAATGTGTTATTTCCACTTTCATTCTCTTATTCCCCTCTATTCTTCCCTTTCCATTTACCTCTCTCACATCGTCTCTGATGAAGAGATATCCATAACATACCAGAAACAGCTGTACGATTATATCTCTTTCCTTATAAATGTCCTGAAAACTCCTCACAGACTTGGATATGTTATCTGTTTTTGTCGAATATATATACATACATACATACATACATACTTTATCTTAAACCGGTATATATATATATACATACATACATACATGCATGCATATATATATACCGGTTTAAGACAATGGATTTGCACCTAGAAAGCTCCCCTACGAGGCACAAGTCCGAGCAAGATTGTTTATGGAAGACCAGCTGTTGCCCATGTGTACCACACTCTTCCCCCCACCCTGCGAATTGAATCCAAGGAAAGGGCAAAGGCCGATACAGTTTTGCACTAGTGACGTCGCAAATCGTGTCTATACGTGAGTGATGAGAAGCAACGTGAAATAAAGTGTCTTGCTGAAGAACGCAACACCCATCCCGGTCCGGGAATCGAACTAAGTACCTCATGATTCTGAGTCCCACGCCATAAGAAATACTATATGTTTAACCTCATTTGGCATTAGTTTTTCGTTAGAAATGCATCAGAGAAGTCTCAGTTCTGGTATTCCCACATTGTGCAAAACTGCTGGTTATTGAATACCTCAAACAAATATCTGTGTGGTAAATGAGAACCTAGTTATGTCGTAAATCATACATGTTCTCCGTATCAATCAAGATTTAGATTATATGTAGCTTCTTCGTCCTTCATGTATTTGAAAAATAGATAGTTATAGGTAAGGATAATATTGATCGCCACTATACACACACACACACATCTATAGATTGATATATATATATATATATATATATATATATATATATATATATATATATATATATATATATATATATATATATATATATATATATATATATATATATATATATAAATATATATATATAGCTATATGTGTGTGTGATTATGTGTGTGACTGTGGGCATATGTGCACGTGTATATATATATATATATATATATATATATATATATATTCGACAATATATGTATACACACACACACACACACATATATATAGCTGAAATTTATAGAAAAACAAAATACGAAGACAGGTGTATGAACAAGCAGATGTATTAATTTGACTCTCGGGAAGTGAAAGCGTCTTTTACATTTCGAGCCCACGCTCTTCAACAGAAAGGGTTAAGAAAATATAAACAGAGAGAGAATAGAAAAAACAAATTGGAGATTTAGCGTTCTGTGCTTCATCTTGTGTGATCTTCCTATGTCTCTCAGGTGAAACATTGCAACTGGTATTCTATAATAAGCAATGCTTGTCATTCTCTTAGTGCACATATCCATGTATCCAAAAATGTGCAACTATAAATAACCTGGAAGTACTTCAAAGATAGAACTTTTCATTCAGTAAGTGAAAGTTCACCTAGCGTCAGAGTATGGAATAATTTCCTTCGGTTAAATTGAATTACAAAATATTACGAAACTACCTTGCAAATCAGAAGTGCATCAATGCAATTACATACTATATACATACCCCTACGTGTGAGTATTTGACGTCAGGACATAAGAATGCTTTTCATCGTTGCAAAAATACATCACAAAAAAAAAGCCATACAAGAAGCAATACTCATAATTTAGAAGAGTAAATTAAGTTTATTCATATCAATGCCAGAAAACTGAATGATGATTTGTATCAGTGTAGAAACATCTCCTTTTTTGTTTTTTGTACATTATATAATATCTCCTTTCATCAATTAATTCGTTGGAAGTACCTTTTGTTACACACACACACACACATATATTAGAGGAAAAGGACAACAAAAAACCAAGGCAGGACGAGTATCTGAAGTCATTTACAATAGTTCAGGGTAAGGTGAATTTGAAATCTGACAGCTATTTCTAGGATATCCCAAGTGATAAGCTAGCATGTCCGTACACGGGGTAAATCGTCATCAGATACAAAGTGAGCACGTCTGAAAGTTCCAGACAAGGACATTCGCTGTTTATAAGGAATGAAATAGAAGGATAAAGAGTAAAAGTAGATAGCGGAATATAGACAGGAGAAGAAGGTTCACAGCTCATCTTTTTCCAGAGGGTATGGAGGTTGGCCGGTACTTTCGTAAAAGTATAAGCATTTAGGGATAATCCTAGGTAAATCCAGGCAGTAATTTGAATGATGCGCTCAATGGATTAAATGTAAATGGTCCACGTGGGTATATAAAGTGAGAAAGACAGACAGCAAGATAGACAAAAGTGGGTTGTGAGTGAATGGATGAAAGAAAGTGAGGAGAAAGAGACAAAAGAGGGACAATGAGAGAAAAAAGTGAGAACAGAGGGGAATGCAATATGTGTGGAACAGAATAATTGAGAGTGAAGGTAAAGTAAAATCAAAAATATAAAAATAAAAAGTAAAAAATAAATGAATATAAAAAGAATAACGATAAAGATAAATTGCCAGTATTATTCTTCGTAAGTGTCGTCTCGGGGTGAGAGGTCAGGCGTTAAGGCTTTGGTAAAGTAGAGGACGAAAGTATTTATATCTCTTGATTAAATAGATGACATCTAGGTTAGGTGTGGTCAGTAGTAATAGCTAACTTAAGAGGGTATATAAAGGATAAAACTAGAATTAAATGGATAAAGGATACAAATTACAAAATTAAGATCGAAAGTTAAAAGTTAAAATAAATATAAAGATTACAAATTTAAAAGAATTAAAGATAGCTACTTTCTAAGATGCTTATGCTGATAGACAAGAAAAGGAAACGGAATATATACGTATATTTTACCGATCGTATGCAAGTTGTATGTGTATAGATTTTGCTTGCATTTAGACCTATGGAAGAATTTAAACGTGTGATAGTACTTATGCTTACATATAGAAAATTCTTCGAGTTGTTTATTGAATTTTTGCGTTGAATTATGAGTTAATATTTGGAGGGCTCTTCCCAACAGAGTCTGCATGTTCTTTTTTGTTGTCCTTTTCCTTTAATACGGAAGCCTAATATGGAAGCCTAACAGGTTTAGCTTCAGGTGTGAACTTTGAATCCAACAGATGAACAATCATAGCATTTACTCAGCGTACTAATTCGTTCAGATCACTAGTAAATTAACTTTCTCGGCCATATTCTCTCTCTCTCTTTCTTTCTCTCTGTCTGTCTCTCTCTCTCTCTCTCTCTCTCTCTCTCTCTCTCTGTATATATATATATATATATATATATATATATATATATATATATATATATATATATATATATACATATACATGCGTATATATATATATATATAGATATACATACATATACATACGTATATATATATGCATCCATGTATTTATGTATGTTTACAGCAGTATCATTGGGCAGATTTAAAGCCTTGGCTTTTACTAAACATCAGTCCAAAATATCGATGGTTTCCTAAATATCTATATACATATGAGTATGTGTACTTACATACACACACACACACACACACACATATATATATATATATATATATATATATATATATATATATATATATATATATACTTATTTGTATATATATGTATACCTATGTAAACGTATATATATGTATGTATACATCGTACAATCATGGCAACACTTTAGTCATTAGTGAATATTCAAAACAAAATACGTAACACTGCTTGCTTTTTATCTTACATTATTCCTGTTCCTTGATTCGTAGAATTTTCGCAATATTTTTTTTCTTTTTTTCCTATTCTTAAGTTTTGGAGTAGTCTATGCAGCTAATATGATAAATAATATTTGAGAAAAAAAAAAAAAAAGCGGGGAGAAAAAACAAAATTTGAAATATAATCTTGTAGATAAAAATATAAGATAATAAGTACATAAGAAATAAAAGGCGTGTTCTGCTATCTTGATAAATGATTGGCAAAAAGAAAAAGAGAAATTAGAAAAAATAAGTTTCGAACAATAGAAAAAAGAAAAAAAAAATATTAAGAACAAAAAAGTACCGCAGAAGAGCAACAACAACGACACGAGTAGCATCTACACTAATGTGTGTGTGTGTGTATATATATATATATATATATATATATAGATATATATATATATATATATATATATACATACAAATATATATGTAGGTGTGTGTGTTTGTTTGTGGTTATGTATCCACTACATATGTGTGTATGCGATTGTCTGAATGTATTTGTGTTTGCCTGTGTGTGAGCGTGTATATGTTTGGGTATGTGTTTGTGTATATGTGTTTAGATTTTCTATATAATGGTCTTCAATTACTGTACGTGGTTTCGGTGCACCGAGCAGTAGTCATAACGTAATATCAGGGAAACTTCTCTTAATTAGTATTTCATAAATCGTAGTACCGTAGTAAATTTAGATGTAATTTGCAACTGCGTATGCCTATCAATATCAAAATATTTAAGTTTATTTAAACACATGTGTCTGTACGTTTACATACACACACACATGTACAAACACATATATATATACATATACGCACACATATACATATGCATGTGTGTGTGTGTTTGTGTGTAACGAAAGAAGGAAAACGCACGCAACTTACATATTTTTAATACATTTTAAAGGATACAATGTTACGATGAAATACCGGTTTCGCGTTTCGGTAATCATGACCTTGATATTCGTAAGAATATTGGAATATATGTGTGTGTATATATATATATATATATATATATATATATATATATATATACCAGAATTAAATATGAACCCATATTGAAAATAAGATTTCTATTTTAAGAAATAAACCAGAATAAAATACAGACTTCATGCTCTCCAGATTGAGTAGCTATCTCACAGATAATGGCAACTCCTTCAACCAGATATATCACTTTAGATTTCTAAAGACAAACAGGACGGTCATCTGCTTTTTAACTAATATTTTCGTTGTTCTCGTTTTACGTTTTTCATCAGTCTCCATCGCAGTTTCTTCCAGTTTTTTTTCTCTCGCATTTCCTTATAGACCAGCGTACTGGGTATCAAACATGTCTATACGTTTGAACTGAGCGTAAAATATTCCTCGGATAGACAAGGTACGTTGTATAGATATGTCAAATTACTGAATCCCTACAGCATGAAATTATTAATAGCTTTCTTACCAACCACATGGTTCCGGGTTCAGGGGAGGTCTGCAAAAGCCTCGGGTCGACCAATGTTTTGTGAACGGAATTGATAGACGGAAAGTAAAAGAAGCCCTTCGTGTATAAATATATAAATAATTATACATACAAATAGGCGCAGGAGTGGCTGTGTGGAAAGTAGCTTGCTTACCAACCACATGGTTCCGGGTTCTGTTCCATTGCGTGGCACCTTGGGCAAGTGTCTTCTACTATAGCCTCAGGTCGACCAAGTCTTGTGAGTGAATTTGGTAAACGGAAACTGAAACAAGCTCGTCGTATATATGTATATAAATATGTATGTGTATATATGTTGTGTATATGTGTGTTTACGTCCCCGTAACTTAGTGGTTTAGCAAAACAGACCGATAGAATAAGTACTAGGCTTACAAAGAAACAGTCATGGGGTCGATTTGATTCGACAAAAGGCGGTTCTCCAACATGGCCGCAGTCAAATGACTGAAACAAATAAAAGAATAAAAGAGTAAAAGAATTAAATGATACGTAGAGTAATTATTCTTCTGACCCTACATATATTGGAACAGCAAACTCTCTGTCTCTCTTTCTCTACCTTAATCTCTCCACCACGCTCTCTCTCTCTCTCTTTCTCTCTCTCTCTCTCTCTCTCTCTCTCTCTCTCCTCTCTTTCTTAGTTTATATATATTTTTTATATATGAGTGGTTGTGTGGTGGGTAGCTTGCTTACCAACCACATGGTTCCGGTTTTAATCCCAATGCGTGCCACCTTTGTCAAGAGATGTCTACTATAGCCTCGGGCCGACCAAAGCCTTGTGAACGGAATTGGTAGACGGAAGCTGAAAGAAGCCCTTCGTGTATAAAGATATAAATGATTATACATACAAATAGATATTGTATATGCATGAGTTGCTGTAAATGTATGTATAACTTCTCCCATTCATATTGCTGCATGCAGACACGCAGAACTAAACACGAATACTGACATACGCCAATGTGAGAGTATGTGTGTCAATTTGGCGACGAAATTATATTCCTCAATATCATTCCTGGAGCGATTGCAGCCAATAAAATTTAATATCTAGTCTTGTTTGTGCTTGCAAAGCACAAACACTTGGCGTTAAGACATGTATCGTTATATATGCACACAAACACAAGTCTGCTTATATATATATATATATATATATATATATATATATATATATATATATATATATATATATATATATATATATATATATATATATATATATACATATATATATATATATATATATATATATATATATATATATATATATATACATATATGTATGTCCGTGTGTATGTGTGTATGCATGTATATATATATATATATATATATATATATACTCGCATATATGTATATACCCATATATGTATACAAAATCACATAATCATAGCTGTGCGCATATACTTAAGCGTATGCTTCCCCAGACTCACTACCTCTCCCTCTAGTTCTCTCAAACCTACACCCATATACTCACAAATGCAGTATATGTGTGTATATATATATAAGTTTGAATTCATGCTTGTATATATGTATAAATATATGAACCTATCCATATGTGCACATAGATGCTCAGAGAACGCACACATATGTAAATATTAACAAAAAAAAGTATTGCAAAGGAAATTCATATGACACTTATAGAATTGCAGAATCGCAATTCTAATGATAGATTCGTATATTATTACATAATTATTTTATTTATTGTGCTCAAATGTATGCCTACCATATTGCAAAATTCTGAAAAATACATCGAAATATTTTTTCTGTGTTTGAAATTATATATATATATATATATATATATATATATATATATATATGTATATGTATGTATAGATGTATGTATGTATTTATACATGACGACATTTTCGATTAGAAAAAAAATTTTATGAATTGAAATATAGAAATGAAATTTTTCTCCACGGGTTTGGCCACATATATAAGAAATTATATTTATTATTTGATATAGATTCTGTCAAAAATATGCCAAAAAAAATGATGTAAGGAATAAGAATTGTATGAGTTTTAATGATCGTTATAAATCATGTTATAATATATCAAACCATTATATTATATTTGTTATAATATCAAATATTGTATTTTATGAGAAATCACGTGTCCTATTTTTGCATGGCATTCACTCATTTTCCTGTTTAATACTACATTCACCCCTTCCCACTGGTAAGTGTTTTCGACTATAGCTCTCAGTACGTCAATAATTTTAAAGTGAAATTTGTTCGACATATACGATGCAGAATTATATTACACACATGCGTATTGCATTCCTGTAAATAAATCTGCAAAGCAAATGCTACGCTTATTAAGTAGACAATGTCGCTATGGAAATCCACGCAGATGTCATCAGTAAACGCGATATAGGCACGACGGAAGTCAGGCATTGACAAATGTATATAGGCACATCACAAATTTCTTCGTTTTCGTTTCTATGTAATTTTTCTTCTTTTTTTATGCAACCGGCTTACCTGACCTAAAATTCCGTCGCAGCATAAATATTTAAAAGTAAGCATGTAAAAAAAAAAATACCTAAACCCAAAACTAAGGGTGAAAAATTAAATAAAATATGTGTGAAAATACGTACGAAACATTCATTACAATAGATATAAGGGTATGTATTTTCTTTTAATATTTTTCGGATCGCATGTTTTGGAATCAGATTACCGACGTCAGTTGAGGTGTGCCGGTAGTTGTATATCTTCTTCCTTAAGTATTTATATGAGAAGTCGGCAAAATTAGATTACTGAATGATGAAAATTAAAGTCACATTACGAATAGGACGTCAACTGAAAAGTAATAAAAGAAGCCTCTACTAATCTTCCAAATTTCCACTCAGCAAGTCACAAGTTACTGCATTACTCTGTCTCCTAGCATGAACGTTACTCAAATAGGATACAAGGCATCCGTTGGAAACCGACAACATAACACTTCGAATAGAAAAGCGGTATATTGATAAAGTCGTTCCTTACAAGTCTCGTAGTTTCTTTATATTTTAAGCACATGTCACATGTCCCTTCCATATTGCTACGTCACTTGAACATTCGGCACTTTTTTCTCAAGTCAAAGCATACTGTAACGTTAGAACATTGTAACATTTTTGTAATATGGCTTGGAAGCAAAAATTGTACGTTTAAATATGTTTGCACTCTTAAAGATTTTGGCACCATTCAGATTTTACAGACTTGACTTTCGTTGGCATACACCTTTGCACTGCTTTATTCTTCACCTTCCCCGAGGGACAGTAACAGGATGAATATTCTTATTACATCAATAATACAGCATTAATTTTCTTCGCATTAGCACAGAAGTTGAAGACGCGATTACGCCGCTAGATATAATCTGCTGGGGATCAGATATATGAAGTAAGAACATTCTCCAGACATGTTTAGGCTCCATTACGATGCTAATTAGCCATCAGTTTAAGACTGGCCGTGGAAAGAAACGCACCATGCACGGAGCTCGGGAGATAGCAACCCTGTCTGGCGTCATTCTACATAGCGTGCTTCATGTAATCTAACACCCACCCTCACGCACGCAATTTATAATCACGTAACGTAAACACAAACTCACATATATACATATATACATGGGTGTATTCATCTATGCATGTAAAACATCCCAATCACAGCCTAAAGTGATATTTGAACGTAAAAAGCGTTACATTATCAAGTCGCAATAAGATATAGATATAAATTACAAGAATATTAAATCTAATTTAAATACTGCTTCCCAACGTCTTTAACTAGAGAACTAAAAAAAATATCATAGCAATGCAGACACATACACATAGACAACCACATACGCTGAGACATACACACACTCATACATATATATATATGTATATATAAATATGTGTGTGTAAACTTGTAAGGTACCGCACGTCTGAAAATATATAGGAAAGTGAAGCCGGTCAAGTCAATAAACATCTTTAAAAGACTTCTGCATTATCAAATCCCTCTACCTTTATATATATATATATATATATATATATATATATATATATATAAGCTAAAATACTTCCTCAAAATTCAGTCATTCTTGTTTCTTTCTATACTCTCTTTCCGTCATCATCTATCTCATTACAGATCGAATCAGCTGCCTGATTTTCAATCTCTCTCTCTCTCTCTCTCTCTCTCTCTCTCTCTCTCTCTCTCACTCTCTCTCTCTCTGTATATATATATATATATATATATATATATATATATATATCACTCTTTATCTCTCCCACTGCCTCTCACTTCTCCCCACTCTCTCTCTATTTATCCCTCTCTCCCACTCATCCCCCCCCTCACTGGTGGTTGCTGACGTTGATTTCTGAATATCAGATCATGGCTATCAGAAGTACATCAGTAAGAATTATTTCCAATACCAATATTTACGATCTAATGAGCTTAGTATTACCGTTACAGAAGAATAATACTCACTGTTAATATCAGCTTTACAAATTGAAGGCAACAGTTGTTGAAATAATTTAGTTTTTCCTTATTCTATGTTATTTTAATTTCACTGCTCTCCATTTTGGGAATTTTCTTTCAGTATTTTCTTAAGACAAAATATAGTATTGTCATTGATTCCATTGTTGTTATGACAGTTGTTGTTGCTATTGTTGTTGTTAATTACAAAGTGAACACCCACTAATATTGCTAATGGGTGTATCTCTCATTGTGATTGGACGATAAAGGAAAATTTAGCGAGCATTTGTTGTAAACCAACACAATCTCAGAATCTATACTAATCTTGAAATTCTAGAGGCAATAATTAGCTGATATCTTCATCTGGCAACCGTGCATTATAATTATTGTCTTGCTTCGGGCCACCTTCGTAACCTACTTAAACTTTTGAATAAAACAAATAGGAAAATATGTGTATAACAAACAAATATATTTATCATTGATCTCAAGAATGGAAGTAAGTGTGTAATGTGCATTCACAGACAGAATATTATTGTTAGTATATATATGTGCCTGTGTGTGTATGTGTGTGTGTGTGTGTGGGTCTGTGTGTAACACAACCATGTCTAAGAACTAGGCACATGTGTGTGTATGACGCTGTAATGGTATTGTCGTTATTAACAAGTAACACACGTATATATATATATATATATATATATATATATATATATATATATATATGGACTGTACAAACACTTTATAAATTTTGCATACATGCGTACCTACATAAACACACACACGCATATATATATATATATATATATATACTTAAATGTAACAAAGACGAAAGTGAGTTCTAGATGCAGCATGTAGTGATTTATAACATATTTATTGAGGTTGAGCCAACAAAATTTTAAACTGTGTGTTTCGCTCTTTCGATCTTCCGACAAAGTCTCAATTATATGACAAAGAGATATCTTTCTATAGATGTTCAACGTAAATATCGAAAGCAAAATATGTGTTTGGTTAGTTTCACACGAAAAACCACCTTAACAACGACGTGTGTGCAAGAAAGAGATAAATAGATAGATGGAGGGAGGGAGAAAAGGAAAGAGTGTGTGTGTGTGTGTGTGTGTATGTGTGTGTGTGTGTGTGTGTGTGTGTGTGTGTGTGTGTGTGTGTGTGTGTGTGTGTATACGTACGTATTTTCTTGTCTATTTCGTCCCATGTTCATATTTTAATCACGCTCTTCGTGACTTCAAGCCTTCACACCTAGCTGCTCCAAGCCCCTCTTTATACCGGGTAATACATTCCCAATTCACTATTTTTAGGCTGTTCTACTAACATTGAAACCAGCTCAACTACTATCCTCCACGTAGTAGAGTTTGTTATTATGTTGAATTGTTCAGCTTCCTACTGTGAAATTTATCTGCATTTTACTGGGCTGGCTATGGGTATTAAGATGGTCCCTAGCTATGCTAACTTCTCTTTCAGTTACGTTGATTTGACATCTGTAATCATTAGTTTGGCTCAATATCTGAAGTGGGTGATTGGCATATTTATGAATGCATAAGACCAGCACCCTAACTCGTACTCACCACAACACCGTTATCGACATCCTCAGTTCATTTCATTCTCTCCTTCAATAAATTTCCAACATTTCCTCATCCGTTTATTTCCTTGACTGCCCTTCTCAGTATCCGATTTTACTCTTATCTCCACTACACCTCTTTCTTCACTAAACAGTCGCAATCATTTATCTCCTTCTACTCGCAATTCTTAAGTCATCATTGACTTTGTAGCCAAGTCGTTCTTGTTGGCCTCACAATTTCTTGCAGTAATTCATTGGAAACTAGTGTCGATATCTCCCACCTTTGCACCATTACCATTCATTCAATGCACGCATTCCATCTGCATCTGCCTGTCCATGACTTTTGCACTTCCTTTTACGTTCCAACCATTTAACTAATCATTCTATCGACTTATCTATTTGCCGACTTGACTTTGAACATACAATCTACTCTTTGCCTCAAACTGGCCAGCCCTCCTTATGGTTCGTGGTCCCCATGAAAATCATGATATTCTCATTCGTGCTCGAGATAACAACCTTAAACGTGTTTCACATACTCATCCCTCTCATGATGCTCTCCAGTATCCTCTTATTCTGTCGAATCGACAAGATGGGTATCGTTTCAATATTCCACTAATTGAACCTGCAACAGGTTCCTCATCTCTCAAAAAAATAATATATTTTACAATTTTGAAACGGACGCTGAAGAAACTGTATAGAAAGGAATATGCTGATATTGTGAACGTTAATTTAAAATATTTGCTGAAGGATATATGTAGCAAAATATAAATTAATTTGACATTACTATATATATTTTAAACTGAGCAACGTTTTAGGCCGTAGAATAAATACTGACTACCTGAGTAAAAATGTTATGTGGCGTTGATACAGTGACGAAAGTAATACGATAAGGACTGTTAAATATACGATAAGTACTGTTTAAACGGCATTACCTTCAAACTGGTTAGAAGGGGTAGAATAACATTTCTGTAATTATATTAAAAGATCCGCTGAGGCTATCTACTTCACCAAGTTTCCGAATTTGTTATGATAACCACAAAAATTTTTTTTCAGATATATTTTTGGGTGTTATAAGTGCTGTCAGACCATCCAAATCTTCACGTTTGGTAGTACATCGAAGTGAACGCTGCTATTCTCTTAAAGTTCAGGCCGCAATTAACCTAAGCTGTTGGAAAATCGGCGCGTTTCACTTTTGGAGTGGCGGGAAGTCACATACATATACTAAGACACACACAAACATACGGACCTCAAGCCTATCTTTATTCCTGTGTGTGAATGTCTATGTCTTTAGATGTGCGTGTGTGTGTTTGTCAGTCATCACACAAATAGATGTATACTGACAGACACACACCATCACACACATATACTTGATAGTCGTCGGTCTAACGTACGTAATGAACGCACGAACACACTCATGAAGAAAATGTGACACTATCGTCGATGAGGTGGTAGTATAAAGTGTTGTTTACGATTGGTGATAAAACAAGAAATTATATTGTTAAGTTTTTATAATACAAATAACGTTTAGTTGTTACCAAAAGGCATACTGATTCTTTTGATACCCCATACGCCAAAATCGGCATCTCGGTTCTCGATGGCATAAGGAACGTACGCACACCCATAGACATACACACTCTCTTCTAGATACATATACATACATATCTACATATATATATATATATATATATATATATATATATATATATATATATATATATATATATATATGTATGTTTGTATATATATGTATATAAGTATATATGTATATATACATGTACGTATATATATATATATATATATATATATATATATATATATATATATATATATATATATATATATATAATGTATATATATAATTATATATATAGTATATTTTATATATATATATATATACATATATATACATGCACACAAAATTGATACATACATACATACATACATACATACAGACATACATGGCTGTGTCTACAACAACCATGAGAGCAACTACTCTCATACGTGTCAAGTGCCTACGTTGAATCGGAACTCTAAGAAACCTAAATTAATAAACTCATACACAGTTTGTATAGGCTATTACAAAGACTTTTGAAAAGGTTTATTTGGTCATTTGATAGCGTTTATCCTTTGAACAATTTTGTTTTGTTACGGCCGTAAAAAACGTTGGTAATTGGTGATATATAATCGAAGTAGTGTTCTTAATTCATTTTTAATACCTCCATCGTCTAGATCGTCTCTGGAGTATTGTCTCAATTGAATCTATGATTTTGGAATAAGCTTTATTAGATGTCTCTTAATTTTAGCACTATTTATTCTGGTGGATTTGTTTAAGGAAAAGGAAGAGATGAGGAAATGAGACGCTTCGACAGTAAAAAAAAAATGCTACTAAATACCCACGAAATATAAGCTCCAGTGTTAAAAAAGTATACTGAAGGAGGCATTGAAATTGATACTTCGATAACAATCTACAACGTAAATGAATTAGTTTTGTGGTTTCGAATACAGAGAGTCACATTTGAGGATTGTGATTAACTAAAAACAACAAACAAAATCTACAACTATTGCATACTTATACACAAATATACATGCATGTACATACATACATACATACATACATACATACATACACACATACATAAATACACACATACATACAGTCATGCATGCATGCATGCATGAATACATACATATATACATACATACATGCATACATACATGCATACATACATACATGATGGCTGCAAACTCGTGTTCGGGCATTGCCATCGGCTGATTGAAAGTCCCGCACGTGCAAAGGCTACGACTAGCCATTTCTGGGATCGGTCTTACTTTTTCTCAAGCGATTCCTCTGCATGATAGTGGGGAAAGGATTTTCAGAAATCTAATCTCACTCTCTGAACGTGGACTCAAAAAGAAGAACTAGTCTGTATCATCGAATATTGTCGGCGTCGTAGGTCTTTCTCTCAGAGTTTTCCTTTCCCAGTGGGTCAACTACGCGCCTGGACACCAACCCAGGTATTTCCACATCCCCATGGATACATATATGTATACGTACACATGTACACATGCTGTTGTATGGCCGTTAACTGTTCATGAGCTCTTCCACCTTTTGACAGGTCTTATTTTACGTCCTGTAGTGTGTCCAACAATCAACCTCCTCAACAAGCAAGCATTTCTTCTCTGCAAGATCACCATAAAACAGCTTTCAGAAGGATACAACAAAGATGGTAAGACAAATTACTCGTAAAAAGCCAACTTTGTATTGTTAGATAAAGGTCCATAGCGCTAAACGCGTCATTCCAAGCAACCAAATGCATTTTCTGCTCTTTGAATTCTCAGATGTATTTCTGTATCCAGATTTCCATTATTTTGTACAGAGCTTCCTAGTTAGATGAACGAATCAACAACCTGAAGTAACTTACTCGTAACAAAAACTTGAGAGGGGTTAGAAACAGCACCACATGCAGGTAGATGCATTACAACTGATTTTTTTCTTTTTCAGTTGATGGTCAAGCCAAAATCATCACAAGCTGAGTCAGGTGCAGATACGAGAGATTGCAAACCTGTTTCAGAATGACTCCCAAGATCGCAATCGTCAGCGTATAAAAGTTTCCTGATGCTTGAAGTAAAAACCTTCGCTTTGAATTTCAGTGTGGTCAGAATAAAAACATTCCCTGTTGTTTGATATTTTATGTAAATACCCTCCTCAGAGTTTTGAAAAGCGCGTGACAACACAATAGCAAAGTACATTGTAAAGAGGGTGGGTGCATGAAGGTCTCCTTGTTTTACACCATTTTCCACAGAAAAAGATTCAGAGAGTCTACCACCAAAATTAATTCTCGCTTTCATATCCTGATGCTAGAATTAGCCAATGAGCATTTCGATTAAGAGTATCGATTACTTTGCTCAAATCAACAAATCAATGGTGTAGGGAAAGATTCTGTTCAATGCACTTTTCTTGAAATTGTCTGATAGTAAAGATACAATCAACTGTGCCGCTGGAGGAACGAAAACCACACTGAGACTCAGACACCATATTTGGAACTATGAAGGTATTTAAACTTTCTAACAAAATGCAGGCAACCAAAGACAAAAGCCAATTCCCACAAAAAATTACCACACAGATCCTTTGGCACCGACTTCATCAATCCAGTCTCGAGGCACTTTCTCAGTTCTCTAAGAGTGACAAATTAATATATTTAAGAATTTAAACATTTTTTCAATCCCATCTTTCAAGTTTTCTGGAATGGGATAGCTTACCCCATGGCCAGGTAGAAGCTCTTTTACCCTCGTTGGTAATCTACCTAAAAGAAGGAAATCTCCGAAATAAGATCTGAGGGCTTGGAAGTTCCTGGTTTTGTCAATTTTCATGTCACACCGGTGACAGTTTTCTTGGGCCAATAGGTGGGAGTAGGGCAGTTGAAGCTACACCTACTGAAAATAATTCATCTGCACAGGTACTTCCTGTACAACAAATCTTTCGAAAATCATTGAATTTCTTGGTTGGCACAAGCCTTAAAATGCACTTGTAACTTACATATATACATACATACATGCATACATACATACGTACGTACATACATACGTACGTACATACATACATACATACATACATACGTACATGCATATATAATACATACATACAAACATACATACACATACAAATACATATTAGTATTTGTATCTTTATTTGTAGACATATGTTTATTTCTTCAAACCTACTACGTTGGTGGACGGGGCAGGTTTGTAACACATTCCAAACGTTTTCCATCTGAGATTTTTCTGTGAATCGATACACATAATTCAACCAGCATAGCAACTCATCCACATAATTTACAGAAACCGAGAACTCTAACTCAAATAAATATACATACATATGTATATATATATATATATATATATATATATATATATATATATATATATATATATATACATACATATGCAAATATATACTTATATGCAAATATATACAAATACATTTTATTGGCATATTAACGAAGGCATTATGAAACATACACATACCCACACACAATTACAGATGTAAGTGCATACATATATTAATATATAAATATTACATATATATATATATATATATATATATATATATATATATATATATATATGTAATATTTATATATTAATATACATACATGCAGGTTTGAATATATGTATGCACTTACGTCTGTAATTGTGTGTGGGTGTGTGTATGTTGCATAATGCCTTCGTTAATACGCCAATACAATGTATTTGTATGCATTGTCTCCTCAAAGGGCTTAACAGGACTATGTGAGATGGGGTCAATAATATCATATATAAAATATAAAACATTAATATACTATATAGTTTTGAAGAGAATAAGCGTAAAGCATATACTTTAAGTGATATAGTGAGTTCGTATGTATGTGTGTGTGTACATATCGATATATATATATATATATATATATATATATATATATATATATATATATATATATATATATATATATATATATTATATTCACGAGGTGCGCGCCCTGTTACTCCTGTACAAGCAGATAAACGCATGTAAAATTAAATACATGTTCATTCACTTCATCATGCGGAACGATAAGAAAACATTATACTGAAATTATCTTGTTCATATACACTCTTAGCTGTTGTGAACTATATTTCAATGTATCGAAAAAAAACAAAAGCCACAAAATTCGCTAGAGGTAAAACCTCTATATCCTATGTTCACTAAAATTATTACGCTCACATTTCAAGACCACGTGTTGATATGCGTGTGCATGTAAATATATATATATATATATATATATACGTATTCGTATTCTTTTATTAATTTGCTTGTTTCAATCATTTAACTGCGGCCATCCTAGAGCATCACCTTTAGTCCAACAAATCAATCCCAGGACATATTTTTTGTATGCCTAGCACTTATTCTATCAATCTTTTTTGCCTAACGGCTAAGTTACGTGGACGTAAACACACCAGCAACGGTTACCAAGCGATGATGGGGGGAGCAACACTGATACAGAAATACATACATATATATACAAAGGGCTTCTTTCAGTTTTCGTCAACCAAATCCACTCGCAAGAATTTTGTCGGCCCGAGGCTATAGTAGAAGATACTTGCGCAAGTTGCCACGCAGTCGGACTGAACTCGAAACCATGTGGTTTGGAAGCAAGCTTCTTACCACACAACCACTCCACTGTGTGTGTGTGTGTGTGTGTGTGTGTGTGTGTGTGTGTGTGTTTGTGAGTTTGTGTGTGTGTGTGTGTGTGTTTGTGTTTGTGTGTGTGTGTGCGAATCTGTGATGTGTGTGAGTGTATTTGAATTTATATATATGCATATATATAACATAATATAAAAGAGAGGGAGAGATAGAGGAATTTAAATATCACTATAGATAGGTTTAAGTGTAAATAAACTTTTGTGGTTTTATTAGCGGGCTGAGACAATATCTTCTTAAGCTGCTTAACAGTTCGTTAGCGTCTAGTACTGGGATCATGGCCTCTTACTGATGATGCTTAAGAAGCCCTCCATTTTACTTATACAACATAGATACAACACATGGAAATGACAGAATGACTTAATATCTATATGGTCTAATCGATTACGCAAGTAGCAATGAAATAAAATACAAAAGACAGATTTTAGAATGATATTTTCCTGTCTCTGACTGCGGCTAAAAAGAAAAATCTTTTATATTTACTGTATTCAATAATGAACTTCGGTTATGCTGGAGCGCCATCTTGTAAGGTTTTAGATATATGTCAATATGTATGTCAATTTATTATTTACTCTACTTCATTTGTCGTTATCGTATGGGTATCTTAACTTTCGAAGCAATTCGACGTAGTGGGTAATGGACGTACACGCTTTGAGTGATACATAATAACCGACACAAGTTCGAGTATGTGTATGCTTATTGATAGGTTGATGATAAATGGGTAGCTTGATTCTTAGATAAAAACCTCAATACATATATGTGTAGTTCGGCTGAAGCTATTTGTCTATCTTGCTAGCTAGACATATATATATATATATATATATATATATATATATATATATATATATATATATATATATATATATATATATGTATGTATATATATATTATGTATGTGTTCGGGTGCGTGTGTGTATGTGTAAGTATTGTTTGACGTGAAGGTTAATATTGTCAACAATTGATGATATATTTTTTCTGTTATTAAACCAAACCAAAAGACAGCTATGTTTTAGAAGACATGAATTTAACTCATCTTCTCTTTTTCTCTATCATTCCTAAATGCTTCAAGTATTCGATGTCTCTCTTTGCATTGTTCAGTTTATGACGTTGTAGATACAAACTACAAAGCAACCAAAGTTAAATCATATCATTTCCAGACAAGTAAAATGTGGAAATATCCAACGTTTTGCTTTCAGTCATTACTGGAATAAACCGCATAATTATCTTCAGATTAAATATGGCCTCGGTTTCTCGAATGATTCCCTTTTGATCTTTGTTAATTCTCATTAAGAAATTCCATGTACATTATACTGAAGTGACAATCCAGTTTCTAAACTACTGCTTCTTAGAATGCTAGGTTAGAAAACAATAATATTTTAATTGAAATATCAAGTTTTTAATTACAGTAATCCCTTGACTATCGCTGGTGTTACGTTCCAAAACCTTCCACACGAATAATTTAAATCTAGAAAGATATAAATACCTTTCGGCCGCGGAAATACTGAGGCCGTGATATAATGAGGAGTTCGCGATATAAATTTACATAAATTAGCCAGAAAAACCCGCGATGTACTGAGTGCGCGATAAGTGAACCGCGGTATGGTGAGGGATCACTGTAGTTGAGTCAACACTAGCAAGAATTCATATAAGTAATTACTGTGTACTCAGATAATCCAACATGAGTACTACTTATTACGCTACTTGTAAGAAACAACAATTAAAACTCACACTGTGTTGTTATTATTTTTCCTTTTAAATACAGCTTTATATGTTTTTTGAGAGAGTTCATTTTTTACTGCAATGTGTTCTTGGTTTCAATGGTTTTAATCACATCGCCTTTAGATCTCTACAGATCACAGATTATAACTTTTGCAGCAATAGTAGAACATTTGTGATCTGTTCGCTGCAGGGGAATATAATTTTCAAAATAGAAAAATCTATAGCAAGGTATTTCAGGTGTTGTCTTTTCTAACTTTCCTCCTCTCATTCTCTGCTCAATGTTTTAATTCTTTTATTTTCCAAAACACAATTTTCAGTTATTTTTGTTATGTTATCTCTACCTTGCAATCTATCCTTCCTAGATAGCAGTGATATTCAACAAAATATGCTTTATTTTTATCGCAATAAATTGCACATATTACAATTGGTATAATTTAAATAAGATGAACTTTAGTAATTCTGAGTTGTTTTTGCCCGCTCATTTTTGTCTAAATTCTGAAAATTACCTCGGCTATAA
>NC_142946.1:16095944-16123444 GCF_046866305.1 Octopus bimaculoides | reverse complement strand
GTAACAGATAAAAGATAACGACTTAATGATGTGTACTGTGAGTTCGAATACCTCTGAAAAAAAAACTGAACAGTCAGGACTAAAATTTTCATCGTCAAAGTTCCGTTTGATGAAAGCTGAACTTGCTTAAACAGCAACGACGACAACAATTTACGCAAACATGGTTGTGCTTTGAAACGATCCTTTTGCATTACTAATGTAGCCAAACATTACATTTGTCTTTCATTGTATGAGCTATTCCGACTATTCCGACTATTCGCTATTCCGACTAACGCATGAAATTTTTCGGAGACTGACTTGTTGTTCAAGTATCCTTATATATCATATCATTGATTCACTAAATGTGTCTCGATGGTTTTTCGAGTATATTTATACGTCATGCCCGAGGACATAATTGCAGCTGCCATAGTTCTTTTACCATAGATTGTGTTCGCTAAGAGACTTGCCCAAATGGCCTCTGGGGGGACTAAAGCCAAAACCAAGCTGTTGTGAATCGAACTTCTTAACGATAAAGCCATTTCTGCACCTCTACATATGATCGATGAGATTAACTTCAGTTCGAAACTATAGATGATTTTTGTCTTTAGTCTTTCTCTCTCTCTCTCTCTCTCTCTCTCTCTCTCTCTCTCTCTGTATATATATATATATATATATATATATATATATATATATATATACTAGTGCGTGTGCATATATGTATATGTATACATAAATATATATCTATATATAAAACTTTGTTACCAGTGCATATTTGCATTTGTATGCTTAGGTATTAGCAAATTTTGAGAATCATTGTTTTGCTTGGCGTTGAAGCGCCTCCAGGTATTCTCATACATATGAAATTGGCACTTGGAACCAAGAGAGTTTTTAACAACACTGACCTTCAGGCTACTTAGAAATCCCGCTGATATATATTTTATATTTCTTCCTCCAATAAAATATAAGTGCCAGCCGTATTATACAGAGGTCGATTCTGTCAACTGTAATATTTCCCAACAAATTTCTTGACTAGTTCAATGTAAGAAATCAATAAATATATCAGAAAAAGAATATCTGTTACTGTGCATGAATAGAATATCCGTTGCAGATTTACTGTGAGAGATTTTGCATTACTTATTACGCACATCACCAACCCCTTTCTACGAACTGTAAATAGTATACGCTGAAAATGAGGCAGAAAATACTACAGAATATATTCTTGTTATATCTGCAAGCAACTATGCGTCTATGTACATATGTACGTATGCATGTATCTGTGAATGAGTGTGTGTGTGTGTGGGTGTGCGTAGGCATGTAAGTATGTGTGTATGGATATACGTATGCAGGTATGTATGAATGTGTGTCTGTACGTACGTATGTATGTAAATAGGTACGTAGTTCTGCACATACACACACACACACACATATATATATATATATATATATATATATATATATATATATATATATATATATATATTATGTGTGTGTGTGTGTGCGTGTGTGTGTGTGTGTACGTGTGTGTGTGTGTGTGTATAATTATGTATGTAATTTATGTAGGTATGTATATATGCGTTCCTGTATTTTCTATTTTCTTATCCTCCTGAAGAAAGAACTCACATACCTTACTACTTACATAAAGCATAGATTATAATAACAATCTAATCTGGTCTACACGCAAAAAGTTGGCTTGTATATATGTTAAATACATAAATATACGTATGTGTCTGAATTTGCACGTCTCTCTTCCCCCTCTCCCTAGCTCTCAATCCATCACTATCTATGTATATATTTGTGTGAATGCATATATCTGTAAGCGCGTTCATATGTACGAATTTATTATTTAATTCACGCGTCTTATAGTCAATGTACACAATATTACACATTCACATACATCCACATGCATATAAGTATATCTAACTATCTATCTATCTATCTATCTATCTATCTATCTCTGTATATATATATATATA
The DNA here is from genome assembly GCF_046866305.1 of Octopus bimaculoides. Taxonomy (NCBI): domain Eukaryota; kingdom Metazoa; phylum Mollusca; class Cephalopoda; order Octopoda; family Octopodidae; genus Octopus; species Octopus bimaculoides. Next base: position 16,121,492 of record NC_142946.1, on the reverse strand, counting down.
TATATATATATATATATATATATATATATATATATATATATATATACATACGAATATGCATACAAGTGTGTGTATGTATGCATGGAACCGCAAGTGTACACAAATACATATTAATGTGTACAGAATAGTATTTGATACAGGTAGTGGTGTTCCTTGCGCTCAAAGCTAATGATTGCATATGTATATACGTGTACACAAACACACACACACACACACACACACACACACACACACATACACATACACGCATATATACACTCGCGCACTCTCAGGAATACATATGTATGTTTGTGTGTTTTTGTGTATACATCTACGTACTTACATGATTGATTCTATGTAAATATGTGTATTTGCCGAAGGTGTGGCATTTAAATGATTATATGCGAATGTCTGAAAATTTCTTTGGTTTATTACTTGGTCTGCGAAGTACTGAAATCTTAGCTTACTTCTTGGTTCTAAACAGCCAAGCATTGATAGAAGCAATCAAGTAACATATTACACACACACATCTACACGCCCATGTATGTATACATGTATGTAAATATGTATATATGAACTTATGTATATGTACATATATATATATATATATGTGTGTGTGCGTGTATGTATTGATGTATGTATGTATATAGTTATGAATGTATGTATGTATGCATACGTGAGCAAAAGCAAACGGCTGAATAAATACATTTGTGCGAATAGCTCGAGTTTAACACCATATTATTCTCTACATGTGTAGAAGATGAATGTGAACATGTGTATGCATATGGTAAGTATGTGTAGTTGTAAAGTCCTCAGGGTAAGCTTATATCACGACTCACAGAATGTAACGGAATGTAAGTTCTCGGTTTTAGATTTCGGCTGAAGTCGCTCAGATATTTGTTTGCTTGCTTTCTTCTAATTTCTTTCTTTCTACATCCTCTTCTCTCTCTCTCTCTCTCTCTCTCTCTCTCTCTCTCTCTCTCTCTGTATATATATATATATATATATATATATATATATATATATATATATATATATATGTATATAGATAGATAGATAAATGTACATATATATATGATATCATTGCTCTCACATTATCACGGCTTATATGTTTCACAGTACTTTTTAGTGCGTTTTCTAGATGTGTGTTTGGATGGATTTCACGAACAAATTATACTAAGTGGTGCTGTCTCTCTTAACCTATTACAATATTGCAGGCATTCATGTATCACATGCAATCTGTCAAAGAACATGGCGTATATACACACACACACACACACACATACACATATATATGTATGTATGTATATTGTATATTGCAATTGATGAAATATAAGGTTATTTGTCACTGGTTTCCAACGTGAACTTTCTAGTGGAGTGTGTTTTTGATTATAAGCGTGATAAGGGATTGTTTCTAACACGTTGCAGAACAATTATCTCACGGTTTTCGTTTGTAAAAATCCGCTAATTTATGTTTTTCCCTCCGATATATACTGACGAAATTTACTCATAACCATTAGCGCACACAAACATATTCATTCAGACCCATTGGCACATAGGTGTATGTGTGTGTGCGTATAATTAGGTGTTGTTTTTTTCTGTTTTTTGCATATGTTGTTGGCTTACAGAATTTACTGTGTTTCAGAATTTGCTGGGTTAAGAAATAAATCAGAATAATAAAACCACAGGGTAGTTTACATCTTGTTAGATTTTAATATATTATTGGAAGATCTATTTCATTTATCCTTCTAACACTTCATGGAAGATCGGGTATATGAGATATATTCCTTCTTGAAACGCAGAGTTTTTCTGGTCAAAGAAAAATACAAGCGTTTATCATTTAGAGCGGTATATTGCCACAAATTATATTTAGTTAAGACTCTGTGTGTCAAAGATAAAACGGCTGATGTGCAATTTTAAATATGTTCAGGGGTCGAACTATTCAAATATGTGTGTGCGTGTGTCTCACATCATCACATATTGTTAACCTCTGTTAGTTTGTTTATATCTCCGTTATCTAGCAGTTTCAGTACTGACGTTTGATATAATAAGTACATGAAGAATAATATATTCAGCGGCCAATTTGTTCGAATAAAATCCTCCCTCACAGTGCGCGAACATGGTGGAACTCCAACGATTGAAACAAATAAAAGAGAAAGCATTCATTTTTTTTTTTATTTATTTGTGCAATATTATGAAAATCAATAAGGCAGCGCGTAGTCAGACTCATCAGCATGCCGGTTATACTGCTTAGTGTTATTTCCTCCGTATTTACCATCTGAATTCAAATTCCGCGGCCTTGATTTTGCCTTTCATCCTTTCGGTGTCGATACCAGCTGAGCACTGGGGTCGATGTAATCGACTTATCCCCTACCTCGAAATTGCTGGTCTTGTACCAACATTTTAATCCGATATTATGAACATCAATTTAAACCATTTTCTAAGTCATAGATCCAATTATTGTGACTGAATTGATTATGGACAATTAATTGAAAATTGATATCATAATTTGTCCAAATTAATTGTGAAATTCTATGATTATATCTATGTTATGCATTTGTAATCTCGGTCAAGACCGGGTACTGCTACTGGTATTACATAAATGAGATACTGCGGCTGTCATTGTGTTTGATATTGCTATCGTTGTTGATGTTTATGTCAAGGACTATGACGATTCTGATCGAGTAAATCTATTGTCAAAGGCATCCTTGCTATGTTAATCATGTTAATCAGAGTGTATATATCAGTTAATATTCTCCAACGCGCTATTCTAAGACGTGTGGGTGAAATTTGAGGGCGATTCATGTACTATTTTTAGAGTTGATCGACCGTGTGAAGGCTCCCTCACTTTGTCTATATCATGACAATCAATCAATCAAGCATGTGTAATATGATTCAATGCTTCCACTGAATCACCAGACAATGTCAATGTTAACATGAATAGGATCTGTTGCGCAATGAAAATAACATCGTAGTTCATTTATTTCATTGAATCTGGTGGAAGAATTATTATTTCTACATCCATGAATAATCAATTTAACTGAACTTTTCTGAATTAACCAGTCTGAATAAGAAGTTAACGTTGGGTAAGCATATGTTCTAATCCTCTTAATGATAACAAAATCCGGATTTCGATACCGATTGCAAAGAGTGAACACGTTTGGTTTTCCCTAATGCGCTTAAATCTATGAAGATACGGAAATAACTGGTCGTATTAAAAAGAAAAACAATAATGTAATGGAACCTCTCTCATCAGTTTAATGCCAGAAATATCCGGAGAGACACTAAGCACTTGGTATGAACCGCTTTCGTTTCTCTCATCTGTTTAAAACAAAATGCGAAATTCTGAAGTCAATATCAGATTTTATGAAGCATCCCGATTCTGTTAATCCAATTAAGTATTTGGATATTGCCGGAAAAGAGTTAACTTGAAACCGTTAAATCTTTGCTAGTCTGTTTAAAGGTAGGAGAGAGAGAGAGAGAAAGAGAAGACAAGGCAAGAGAGAGAGAAAGAGAAGAGAAGAAAAGAGAGAAAGAGAGAGAGAGAGAGAGAGAGAGAGAGAGAGAGAGGAATGAAAGCAGTGAAACTTCTCATATAGAAGAGTTATTGATTTCTTTTTATTAGGAATGAAGCCAAATTTGGGCAGATAGTAGTGCAAGGAATATAGTTAGTTGGCATGTTCGAGGATGTTGTTTATTTTCTTACTTCAGGTAGATGAAATACATGTTGATGGTTTTGTTGGCACAAACAATCCGCCAGCAATGCTGTTGAGTTCCGTTACTACATCTCCATCCTAATTCCAACAGCTATGTATGCACGGAAAACATGATAAATTACAGCCAGCATATGCAGTAAGCTTGCAATGCAGCCGGAGAATACTGGGAGTTTCTAGAAACGATTGCATTAAAAATAAAGAAATAAAGAAAGAAGCTGGTTTTGAGGAAATAGAAGACGTTAGGAAAGAGAGAAGATGACTTCCAAAGCACATTCTACGCACCGGAATATCGCCCAATTTACATTGTCATAGCCTTTGAGTCGAAGGGCGGCAGAAGAGGGCAAGGAACGAATATTCGTAGGAGATGGGTTATGATTAGGGTAAGGGATAATGCAGTAAGAACAACAAATAACAGGACTAAAAAATCTGTCAACCAAATGGGGAGAGATAGAATTAGGAAGATCTTTTATCATCTATGGTCAATTCGGATTGAAGTATTGCAAGCATGTGCTTCATCCATTTGAGTTATTTCCCCTGAGATTATTTTCATTTGCAATTCATTGTAAATCGAGAATAGCCATTGGAGGTTCAACAGTTTTGGCTAAACACCTTTGGAAACCCATTCAAAAACGATAGAAATAAAAGAGTAAAAGAGTAGATACTTGCCACTGTCGGGCATGAATTAATTCCCTTCACACATTTTATGTATTCTATATTTATCCACAACGATTTGGTTGGCCTGAGGGTACGGAAAAAGTTGTTCGTTTTTCTCTTAGAACATTTGTAGATCTATAAAAAATGACACTACTCAAGATCCGGTTGAAATCCTTGCTTGTCCGGATATAAAACTATTCTCAGTTAATCAAAGGAATCATACGCATACTACGTTAAGCTGATGAGACTTAATAAGATCGTAATATGCCAATAGTTGTCTTCTTATGTGCAAATAAAAACAGTGATCAAATTATCGTTTACACATGTTCAATTCATTAACGTTGTGATGTTAAAGAAAATTACCACATTTATGATGCATGTATGTGTGCGTGCATGTGAGGAGGTGTTATTAATGCTTCATATTTACAGATAATCAGTGGATTAGTTGAGTCGTTAAAATATTGGATGGAATAACTCACATGCTTGTTCCATCCTACACTTTGTGTTCAAATCCCGTCAAGGACAATTTTGCATTCCATCCTTTGGCAGTAGCCTAGAGGAATTAGTCGCTTGTCGGGCGAGTTATCTTGAGATATCTATTCTGGCTCTTTGTTTTCTGATAGCAATGACGGCATTGTTATAAAAGCTGTGTCAGTCCGAGACGGTGATATTATTTCGGTTGAATAAAAACCGAAACTATTGTGACGAGAGTAGCCTGCCAATTTCGTCTCGATCTGAAGATACATGTGAAGACATATTATCAATATTCATTTCACATTTTTATACAAGGCCTGCAAATTCGGGAATAGATAACATCGACGCAGTGCTCGACTGGTACTTATTTTATCGACTGCGAAATGACGAAACGCAGAGGTCGATCCAGGCGTAAAGTCGGAAGAAGTCCCGCTAAGCATTTTTCCCAGGGATGCAACGATATTTCCTTAGATACATTATCAATATTGACCGAAGGAAAAGGCGGCGAGCTGGTAGAATCATTAGCACGCCAGGCGAAATGCTTAGCGGTATTTCGTCTGCCACTGCGTTCTGAGTTCGAATTCCGCCGAGGTCGACTTTGCCTTTCATCCTTTCGGGGTCGATAAATTAAGTACCAGTTACGCACTGGGGTCGATATAATCGATTTAATCCGTTTGTCTGTCCTTGTTTGTCCCCTTTGTGTGTAGCCCCTTGTGGGCAGTAAATAAATAGGTATTTCGTCTGCCGTTACGTTTTGATTTCAAATTCCGCCGAGGTCAACTTTGCCTTTCATCCTTTCGGGGTTGATAAATTAAGTATCAGTTGCGCACTGGGGTCGATATAATCGACTTAATCCCTTTATTTGTCCTTGTTTGTACCCTTTATGTTTAGCCCCTTGTGGGCAATAAAGAAATAAGAATCATTAGCACGTCGGACAAGGTACTTAGCGGGATTTCGTTTTGTCTCTACGTTGTGAGTTCAAATTCCGCTAAAATTGACTTTGCTTTTCATCTTTTGGGGGTTGATGAAATAAGTACCAGTTGAGCAATGAGATCGGTTGGCCCCTTTCCAAAACGTCTGGCCTTGTGCCAACATTTGAAACTAATATGACCGACAGGGACTCCACGTGTCGACAAAAACAAAAGTATTATCGAATGCGTTAAGAATTTTTAGCGTTTGACATTTCCTACATTACACACTCCCGTTATATATCTGGGTGGCATAGGCGAAGAAGTGGCTGTGTGGTAAACCGCTTGCTTACCAACCACACGGTCTGGGGTTCAGTCCCACTGCGTGGCACCTCGGGCAAGTATCTTCCACTATAGCCTCCGGCCGACCAATGCCTTGTGAGTGAATTTGGTAGAGAGAAACTCAAAGAAGTCTGTCGTTTGTGTGTGTGTGTTTGTCCCGTCACCATCACTTGCCACCTGATGCTGGTATGTTTACGTACCCGTAACTGGAGGTTCGGCAACAGTAACCGATAGAATAATTACTAGGCTTACAAAGAATGAGTCTTGGGTCGATTTGTTCGACGAAAGGCGGTGCTCCAGCATGGCTGCAGTCAAATGACTGACGCAACTAAAAGAGTAAAAGAGTAAATACTTGCCGCTGTCGGGCATGAGTTAATTCCCTTCACGCATTTTATATATTCTATATTTATCCACAACGATTTGGTTGACCCGAAGGTATGGAAAAAGACATATTTCTTGTGACCCTCGCAGCAGAATGGAGCCTGGAACCAAGTAGCTGCAGAGGAAATACATTTCCATAAACCAGTAATCGAAGTTGGATAAGAGTCTCGAATTTGTCATGCAGTTAACTCGGGTTCCATGTAGTTTGCCACAGCAACAAGGAATTATAGCTTTAGCTTAACTACTTTTTCCCGCTGATGTTCGTCTCACTGCTGAATTGCTACTGCTGCCGCTGCTACTTCTCTTTCAGCTGTATATGAAATCAATAATACTGGAAAAGCAGTAGCGGCACTGCCACCAGCATCAGCAGTAGTAATAGTAGCTACATATGACGATATTAATATTGATGATAATGGTGATGATTGTGGTGATGTTGATGATGATGATGATGATGCTGACAATGATGATGGTCATCATCATCATCACCCTCGTCATCATTTTTATTACTATAGACGTCGTCATCACTATCTGTAGCAGCAACAGCATCAGCAGCAACAGCAGCAGTAGTAATAGTAGTAGTAGTGGTGGTGGTGGTGGTGGTGGTGGTAGTAGTAGTGGTGGTGGTGGTGGTGGTAGTAGTAGTAGTGGTGGTGGTAGTAGTAATATTAGTGGGGTGGGGTGGGGGTGGTGGGGGTGGTAGTAGTAGTAGTAGTAGTAGTAGTAGCAGTTATTCTACAGAGCTACTATTCCATAAACCAATATTGTTAGTTTCTGAGATTACTTCAAGTTAGTGTTCGTTTCAAGAATGAATTTTGTGGCCGATGTTGTTGTTGTTGTTGTTCTTTTTTCATCTTCCTCGCTGCTTCTTCTTACTTTTTCGTGTTCGATCCTTGTGGCCAATAAAGGAAAGCATTATCTCCTCCTCCTCCTCCTTTTTTCTTCTGTTTCTACTTCTTTTCCTTTCTTCTTCTTCTTCTTCTTCTTCTTCTTCTTCTTCTTCTTCTTCTTCTTCTTTCTCTTCTTTTTCTTTCCCCTTTTTCTTCTTTCTCTTCTTGTTTTCTTCTTTCTCTTTCTTTCTTTTCTTCTTTTTCATCTTTCTCCTTTTTTTCTTTTTATCTTCACCTTTTCTTCTTCTTCTTCTTCTTCTTTTTTTCCTTCTTCCTCTTCTCCTTCCTCTTCTGCTTCCTTCCAATATTCCACTTCTGCTTCTTTTACTACTACTACTACTACTACTACTACTACTACTACTACTACTACTACTACTGCTGCTGCTGCTGCTGCTACCGCCACCACCACTACCACCACCACCACAACTACAATCATCGCTGCTGCTAGCGAGCTAGTTGACACCGGTGAAGCACGACATGCTAGAAATAGCAGTCAAATCTCCCTGAAAAAACATCGCATCATCTTAACAGAAAATAAATTAAGCTATACTTAAAAGTTGTTCTGGAATTCTCCGTACCAGGGGGGGGGGGGAATATTGAATAGTCGCGGCTGGAAAGATTTGATCATATTCCAACAAGATAAGGATTGACCAGTAGATAGAAACAGAAGCTTCTGCTGCTGCTCCTCCTACTACTACTACTTCTACTACTGCAGCTGCTGTTGCTGTTACTACTACTACTATTACTACTACTACTACTACAATAAACAATAGCGTCTGCTGCTGCTACTACTACTACTACTACTGCAATAAACAATAACTTCTGCTGCTGCTACCACTACTGCTACTGCTGCTTCTGCTGCTGCTGCTGCTGCTACAACTACTACTACTACTACTACTACTACTACTACTACTACTACTACTACTACTACTACCGAGCAGTCATTGAGCCCCTATCCGGTCGTTTGATATGATCATTATAGCAACTATACATTTCTAAAATCGCACCGTGACATCTTAAATGCCGAGTCGCGCACCTGATGCACCATATTACGAAACAGAGAAGAAGATAATTAGTTGGAAATGTCTCTGTCAGATCGTTTATGGTCGCAGGTTTACTCGATCCGAGCTTACTAGGAATTAATAACTACTGCTTCTAAAATTCTTGTTATAATTATAGTAAACCAATCTAAGGAGCAGTTTGGCTTGCTCGCAGTTAGCAACAACATTTTCCTCAAGTTACACTCTAAATATAATTGCCTATTTAATTTAATATATACAATATAAAGATAGGATTATTTCATTAAGGAAGGGCTATATAGTTTCAATCAGAAAAATATAACGGAATATCACTGACGTAAGGCCTGTTGTTAGTAGATTTACTCAACCATGACTATCTTGGGGATAACACGATATCAAAAATGCTCAACTGGTGGATTTTCCGACGATCTTGATGATATGCAGTTGACTGCACGTTAAACGGGATACATACACATGAAATTATAGATTAAGTAACTGAGATGTCTACAAGCACGGTTAATCTAAATTCAGTTTCTCGTCTAATGAACGTGACATTTGGAATACAAGTACAACGCATGAAGAGAAAAAAAAAAGCAATGGACGGGAGTTTATATATATATACATATATATATAGATAGATAATTAATTAATCGTATCAAAGGTAAATTGAAATTAATAAAATTTCATCCCCAAATGGCCTAGCGTATAAAAGTTTAGTCCAAAGACTATGAATTACTCATAAGGTACACTGTATAATGAAATTCATAAAAGGAATCCACTAATGGGATTCCTTACACTAGAAAAAACTGCTAGGTTCTAGAACCACAAAATTAGGGATAAAATCCCGAAAAGTAACGAAATGAAAAATCAAAACTTTTACCATATCGTTCCTGGACCAAATTGGTTTCCCTAATTTTGTGGTCCTAGAACCCAGCAGTTCTTTCTAGCGCAAGGAATCCCATTAGTGGATTCCTCTTATGTATTTAAATATACACTATACCTTATAAATATATATATATATATCGTCTTTGGGAATGACGAACATTAGTTGACGTTGCTAAGATTTGAACTCGGAAGGCAAAGGCCAGGTACGAATATCGCAGCGGATTCTATCCAACATTCACACTACCTCCGCTAATTCGGTGCATTGCTGTTACTACTGTGTCTAATATAATTGAATTTCGTGCATATCTCACAGCCATAATTGTGCATCGGATGTGTGAGATGGTATTATTTGAGATCCCAGTACATTCCTTGTACTTACTAATAAAGGAAGCTGATGTTAATTTCCGATTGTGGTATTGCTGTTTTTTGGTGATGTTGATGATAACGTTGTTTATCACCAGAATAGCCTTGTTCTCGTAACAAGGTATTATAACTGGGAAGATATTAACTCTTGCGTGGAACGTACGTTCATACCGAGAGTGATTTGTACAACACTCTGCCGATTCAGCAAGTCTGATTCTCGTATACTCCAGCCAATTTGAAATTTGACTTTAGACATTTGAGTTAGACATTTCAATGGAAGACGTAGACGATTAAATTTAAAGTATACGCAAACATCAGCTGTTTATTTAAAGAAGTTAGGTAGTATGGAAGTCAAAATCAAACTCGATGTGATTCGAACATACATTTTGTCGGACGCTCTCTCAGTTCTATCAATCCACCGGTCTTATGCACAAATCAAAGAAACGTTCTAGAGGCGCTGTATTCGAAAGCATAAATAAATGATAAATAAAAAGCAAGAAAGAAAAGTAAAACAAAACCTAATGCTGTGTCCTAGCATGACCACTATGCCTGTAACAAGGAAAAGATTATTAAATAACATTAAAAATATCAAAAATTATAATTAACTGGTGAAAACATTTAAACAATGCACGTTTTCAGCATTGTTTGTAGTAAGGGGCCCTATTCAGCTGTATTCAATATTTCTGTCGTCGAAAATCCGATACTAAAAAAAAATTGTATTGCTCCTTGTTTTTGGTGCCAAGGATTACGATACTTGTTCAGGTAAAGTTGGCGTCTTGTTGTTAAGTCTCCAACATGTCGGACAGAACATATTTATGATCAATATTGTTTCAGATGTGATCATTTAGTCTTAATTTATTTCTGAGAATTTTAAAACAATAGAGTACGATTTTAAGGCCAATTTAGCTGCTTGAACCACTTTGTACGGTGTCGCCGTCAGCAACTATCAAATAAGTGGTTCTCCGAATGTATAAAAACCTAAAATCGAAAGCGATGGGGTTTCAGTTCAGGTTGCAAAAAAAAAAAGTGATATGTTCATGATAATCATAAAAGAAAAAAACCTTTTGTTGCAGCATTTAACCGTTAAAAATATTTCAGAAAAGTGATGCATTGTTTACTGATATTTGCTACCGTGCTTTTTACCCGAGGTGGAACATGATGGAGCGTACATGGGATGAAAGACCGTGATCAACATGTCTTTTTCCAACGTGTTGCAGGGAACCCACGACCACATTAATGGACCGTCAACCCCTCTCCTCTCACTCTTTCTTCCCTTTTTTATTCTTTCTATCTTGAAGGCGATTGGGTGTGATTGAGGACAAAATTGTGTTTTTGGTTCTGATGCGAGACACTTAAATGTAAAGACATACCTGCGATCAAAACCCCGAATTTGTTTCTGTGAAGCGAGATCTCCTATCTATTTTCTAAAGACTAAATGCTGATCATAGCCATACGAGGATTATTTTTAGCAGGTGTAACGGCAATCATGTACGGCTTCTTCAATAGGCTGTCTTTCAAATAATCATTGTTATTGTTATTACATTTCAATAATAGTTCAATTAACTGCAACGATTCTAATCATTATTGCAAACATAATTTAAAGCAACCTTTTTATTGGTCATTTTTGTGCGGATTCCGGCTACTCTTTCTGCGGTCACAATATCCACATCAGTCAGTTAGTGATGACAAAAAATGCGTGTGGAATATTTTGCTGGTGTTTCTGCTACTGCTGCTGGTGTTGCTGCTGCTGCTGCTGCTGCTTCTGCTGCTACTGCTACTACTACTACTACTACTACTACTACTACTACTACTACTACTACTACTACTACTACTCGCACTAATACTGCTGCTGCTACTGCTGTCACTCCGTAATTTGTCGAAATATTGCTATCCCTAGTTTGCATCCTCGTTCAGGTTCACCCGAGAATGTAACCTATTTAAAGGATACATGCGTCAGCCACAGATAATAAGTTCATGATATTGGTACTAAAGAAGCTTCTCTCCGTAGATGATGATGATGATGATGATGATGATGATGATGACTATGTTGACGATGATAACGCTGTTGTTGCTGTTGTTGACTTGATGATGATGATGACAACGACGATGATGACAACGACTACGACGACGACGATGAGGATGAGGATGACGATGCTACAGCTGTTCACGATGCTCCTCTTGCTAATAATGATGATGATGATGATGATACACATGATATACATAATGATGATGATATGACGACGACAGCGTCGATGACGACGACGACGACGACGACGACGATGATGACGACGACGACGACGATGACGATGATGTTATTTACAAACCTATTGCAAAAGAACTCGAATTGGGCAGATCTATGATCAAAGATTTTTTTCCAGCTGTGATCATACCATTTTGGTTTTTCCCTTGAGAAATATAGATAGGACAACACTACATACTGCTTCTTTTCCTTTCCTTTCTTTATTCCCTTCTTTCTTTCTGTCTTTCTCTTTATCTGATATTATGGTAAAATTCCATTTACTTCGATGATACTTTATACGGGCATACATATCAAACACAGTATTTGTAGCCATTCTGTAGATCGTGGGGGCGGATTATACGGCGATATATATATTTTAAAATCCAAGTACGATTTGAAATCAGGACATAAAGATCGGTAGCTAGATTCTACAAGAATTGCTGCCCGTAGATCTAAAATCTCTGCCGATACCTCGACTAGTTATCTAATGTATCCCTAATTTCATATTTAAGGAGTGGCTGTGTGGTAAGCAGCTTGCTTACCAACCACATGGTTCCGGGTTCATTCCCACTGCGTGGCACCTTGGGCAAGTGTCTTCTACTCTAGCCTCGGGCCGACCAAGGCTTTGTGAGTGGATTTGGTAGACGGAAGCTGAAAGAAGCCCGTCGTATATATATATGTATATGTATGTGTATATTTTTGTGTGTCTGTATTTGTCACCCCAGCATCCCTTGACAACCGATGGTGGTGTGTTTACGTCCCCGTAAGTTAGCGGTTCGGCAAAAGGAAACCGATAGAATAAGTACTAGGCTTCCAAAGAATAAATCCTGGGGTCGATTTTCTCGATTAAAAAGGCGGTGCTCCAGCATGGCCGCAGTCAAATGACTGAAACAGTAAAAAGAGAGTATTGGGTGTTATTTCAGGGCGGATTCACTGCAGTTTCTAGCACTTCACCCAGCAAGTAAAGGCTACCTCATTAGCTCGTCTGTTACTACTTTTGTCAATGTTGGCACTGCTATAACACTTAAATGCCGCTGCATCATGTTCTTAGGAAAACTTCAAAGACTTCCTAATTGCTCTGCTGAGAAATAAATGTAGAGATACAAAGATGTGTAGAAGTATGTATATCTATGTTTCACTGTATGTGTGTGCACTGTATATATATATATATATATATATATATATATATATATATATATATATATATATATATATATATATACACAACACAGAAAAGGTTATAAAATATAATAATCATGCTTTCTAATGTATTTGGAGTGTAACTCCTTACACGTATATTAATATTAGATTACCTTATTTTAACTTTACTTTAGAGTGTTAAGCTGTTTGCGTCTGTCAAATAGATACACACAAACACCCACACATACATGCATATATATATATATATATATATATATATATATATATACATATATATATATATATATACATACATTTAGATAGATAGGTATAAACAGATAAATTGAGACACACATACACACACATATATATATACATATAGTTATATAGATATATATATATATATATATATATATATATATGTGTGTGTGTGTGTGTGTGTGTGTGTGAGAGAGAGAGAGAGAGTGTGTATATGTATGTATATATATATATATATATATAGACGGACAGACAGAGGGAGAGAGATAGAGAGATATTGTACGAGTATGTGTGCTTTAGTGTGCGCGCACGTTCGAACATGTATATGTGTGATTAAAATGTGTGCATCCCATCTTGTTTCTCGTTCGTTTCCTCGAATTGAATCGTGCACAGGTGTTGTACTTTGTTCGCCAGTAAGTGAGAGGTTGATCGTGGCATGCTTCGATGATCGGGCAAAGCTTGAGGTCTAGATTTACTCCTCAACTTGTGAATGAAATTCGTGCAAAAGGCAGGTGTGTGGATGTACACTATGTCTGTGATTGCAGAGCCTAGACTAGTCCCCTATAGACTCACGCAGATGTTGCAAATATTTGAATTAAAACGTCCATTTTTATAACAAGTACTTCGCCGGTGAATTGGTACTCCTTTGAATATAGAATAGAATGTCTTGCGTTATTTTCTTGTGTTCTGTAGAATTTCCAACTGAAATTCCGTAGAAACCATCTATCTATGACAATTTCAGAGACAATAAATAATGTACCATTCTTGGGCGAGAGATTAATGTCAGATTAGAGTGTCGCAAGATATACTTCACTAATTTGATTCCAGCTTTTTGTGTTCTGCATTCTAGTGCATTTTCATTCAGCACAAAACAAATCAGCTTTTTGTAAGCCTCCAGTAATGTTTGATCTGTTGCAAACATTTCTGGTATTTTTTCTCATTAAGAAACACTTTCTGTCCTCCTCCAAGCGACTTGTAAACAATTAAAAAATCAAGGTCATAGAATCTGTGCTTCCCGCTCTGACAGAAATGTAAATACATACATAAATAATTAAAAATGGTATTATCGTTGATCTAATAACTACAACATAGTACTTCGCCTCTCTCCTTCTAGCCATCTTACAAACCTCCGTTATTATTTTCTCAACTATTGTATCGGTTTTCACACTGTGAGCTACTCTGTTTTCGAATTAGTCTCAGAGGTGAATCTCAGAATAACAAAATGCAAAGTAGACACTATTAATACAGAATATATTCACTTACCATTGGTTTGTCAATAAAGTTATTTTGTAATAATGTAATTTGCAAATACGATATTAGAATTCGGCCATACTGTCACAACACGTTTAAGATATTACTCTGTCATTTCGATGTCATAAATTATTTTACACAAATACTTATTTTATTGGCCTCACTTTGTTCAAAGGTATTTTAGTATTTTATCATATACTCCTTTTTCATAATCATCCGCTACGCAGCCTCAATAAACACAAAGTAACGATTGGCAGAATTTTAGCTCGCTATGTATTAAATGAACAACTGCTCATCTTCTAGTTTGCATCATTATCTAGTTACCGATTCTCAGACCGTTTCTAACGTAGAACAAAGGTAATTTCTTGCTTGACATATGGGCGCAGGTGTAAGTACATCGTCAGGAAAAACAATAATCAAATATTGAACATTTTAGAGAGTGTTAGAAAACAATACAACTCCAAACTAAAAACCTCATTGAAAATAATTGCATGATCGACTGTGCTTCCCAAATAGTGGAGTTAGTAGAATAAGTATCTGTAATATTACCTAGAATATTTATGATATACAAATAATCTGTTCAAAAGATGATTCTATATTAGAAGCAATACGTGACCCTGTAATGAACTAAACCCTCGCTCATCCTTACAATATAGTTTTTTTTTTCTTTCTGGTATTAGGAGGAAAGAGGGTGACAGTGACCCTCACAAGGTCTTTCAGAATTGACAGATGTTGCGGTTGATGTCGACATCTGATGAAATAAAACACGTTCGGGGAGTGAATTCTTGTTGGGTTGACATTGTGGGCAGATAAAGGTGCAGATATCAGAATAACTGGTTAGTGCGAAATGTAGGAAACTAAATGTTCGATGATACGAGGAAAAAAATGAATGTGGAATTTTTAGTAAGAAGAGAACATTGTGAAGCAGAGGCTTTTACTTTAACTGCATATAGAAAAAAAAAAATAATTGCTATTGATGACAGCCCAACCATGACCATTTCGATTTTTTTCCCAGACATAATGCAATGACGATTGCATTTATCCAATACTTTCTTTAAAATAATAATAGAGCGAGATTTCAAAGAGTTCCCACTGCCAGTTTTGGCAAGTTTGAGCTATCAAGTGTGTATTATTTGATGAGAATTCAACAAATCATCCGGTGCCTAACCAAGTAAAATCGATATTTCTTCTGTTTTGTTTAATATTTCTACTGTAGGTTCTGTTCATACGCTCTACGTTTATTTTGATTGTAAGAGAATTTCTATCCTCTAATTCTGAATGTAGTCTTGACAACACAGCTGACGGCAGAAGTAAAAGCAAGCAAACATAAAAAAAAAAGAAAGAAAATTTACGCCATTGTCATTCTTTTCCAGTAAATTGCTGGAGACTTCTTTGTTCTGAGTTAGAATTTAGCTGATGACATGGGAAAAAAGTTCTGTCAAAGAATTCTTTAAAAATTAAAGACTTCTTTAAAAATTAAAATTACAGCAGGAGCGATCTTGGTATTTTAAGTAAACATATTTTAATTGAAGATCTCTGGAGCAAGATTAATTGCGATATAGTATTTTGTGTATATATCTAGCTATCGGATAATACAAAATTTTTAATAAACTTCAGGAGAATTATAAATTTAGAAAATAATAAAGAAAACTGAAGAGATATGATTTAACAATGCTTTCTATTTGCATTCTCTACCGGTCTACAAATAATGTAGCGATGACATGTTATGCCGACCATTATAATTACTACACAAGGCATAAGGCTCTTCGTTTTATCATCAGGAAAAAATGCCCACAAATACTTTACATGCGAACAGTTGTTTAGTGAAAATAAACTGAAGAGAAAAAGTGAAAGTCATAAACCACTAACAAGCGTGAATATCATCATGAAGAGAATCAAGAATGGTTTCTACAATTCTATGAATAAGTTTATTTAGATGCACACACGAAAAGAGATACATGCACTCACGCGCGCACACACAATCACAGACAAACACAGGCACACACTCACACTCACTCACAGGTCTACACACATATATATATGCATGCATTACATACATGCATATACATATATCACAGTCCCACTGCGCAGTGCCATGAACAAGTGTCTTCAATTGTGGCCCGGGAAGATCAACGGGTTATCAGTGAACTTGATGCACAGAATCTGTGTGGAAACCCGCCAAATCTATACACACACATACACAGAAACACATACACATACACAGAAACACACACATATTCACACACACACACATACACACACATACACACAAACGCATATATATGTATATTGTGTGTTTGTGTGTGTATACAAGGTATTTCAAAAGTAAGTCCGGAGGTCGATATGTCTCATTAATACCTCTTGAAGGTGGTACCCAAGCATGGAAAATCTCTAGTAACAGAAATAAGTAAAAGAAAATATACTTCACACAGGTATACACATATAATTCATTCATGCATACAGATACATATGCATACATACAAACATACATATACACACATACTACATACATGCATGCATATACACAGATGCATACATACATGCATACAAACATACACATACATATATACATACATATTTATATGTAAATAAATCAGTTATATAGATTTAGGCAATGAACTTTTTTGAAATAACTGACTACAAGGAATAAACAAGTGATTATCCAATCAATACTTGAAACTGAAGATCGTTCGTGTCTGAATTAACATAGAATTCGACATCATTGAACGCAAAGAAAGTCAATGTAAAACTTTCACTACTTAAATCTCAAAAGGAAAACCGGTATCATAGTACGGTTGAAATTGCAACGGTTACTAACTGATGCAGTAGAAACATATGTAGGTTTATTTGAGGCTGTAATTATATATAGAGACGAATTAAAGGTAATTCTAATGCTACTTCGTAACAAGGTTAGACTGTTGGAAAAGAAAACAAATCCTAATATCGGGCCACAACAAGTAACCTTAGATGCCAAGAACCCTCCTATTTATCCTAGTTGTCCTTAAAAACACTGTTTTCAGGAGCTGTACTAATCTGCATTTTATGCCTATTTCCTCTATCCATCTGTTCAGATCTTTAGTTCACAACGCACCTATAACTACTAGGATATATTTTACCCACACTTTCCATAGACCTTATAATTCAAAATCTAGGTCCTGGTACTTTGCTACTTTTTTAATACTTCTCATATTAATGTTTTCATCTAATGGGTTTATAAAGTCAGTTATCTGGCACTTTCTATTGTCTTTATCAAACTACTACTAAATCAGGCCTTCTAGATTATGTTACTCTGCCAGTCTCAATGTTAAAGTCCCACAACACCTTATATTTCTTACTTTCTAGTAATTTACTAGGTTTATGTTCATAGTATTTATTAGTGTGTTCAAATCTTAGCTTTCTACATAGCTCTCAATGGTTTATTCTCCCTATATTGTCATGTCTTTCTTTCTGTGCCAGCTTGCTATATTCACTTATGTGAATAACGCTTTCGTCTTTTGATTTGCATAATCTACACGGGGAATGTACTTGGTTTTGTTTATCTTGTCATTTACGCAATTATTCCTTAATGCTTGATCATATGCAGCTACTAGCAAACTTTGTGCCTCCCTCTTTAGCTTTCCTTTCTGCAACCATAACTATGTCTCACTACTAGTATTTTTTGCAACTATCTTTGGGAATCTACCATGTAACGCCTTCTGCCATTCAGATAACTTTTGTTCTTTTTCCTGGTTTTTAACTTCGCTTGGATTTTTGGTTTCCCTATGTCTTGCTGTGACTTTAGCAGCTTTTAATAAACGTTCATCACTACTACCTACATAGGAGTCAATATCTATTCTAGCTAACTCCACGCAGTCTTCTACTGATACCTACCCTCTTCCGTCTTCCTTTCTAGATACGTATAATCTTGCTACTCCTGCTCCTAGGTGGAGCCCTCCATTCATATTGAACTCCTTCCTAGTTCTTCTTTTAAGCTTTGCTAATTCAGCTTTGTCCAATCTACAAAAGCTGCTGAATATCTAAGTAACTATACTGCCCAAGTATTTACAGCCTTCACTAGATTCCGACCATTTAGCTTCGACTTCATTAGCTTCCTCAACCTTCTGATAGACACCTGAATTGTCGTTTTCATTTCGGTAGTTAGTACATCATCATCATCATCATCATCATTTTTGATATTAAATACTCCAGGAAACTTATATGGTTAAAGGTAATATGTTTAGAGTAATCCAACGTAATATATCACTTAATTCTTAAATAAAAATTATTACTGGATTTATATGCAAAGTGTTGATTAACCTATTTTGAACATCTAACTGTGAACAAACCGGTCAACGTTTGGAGAAATACCTTACCAATTACGAATGTATATATACACACACAGACTTATAAACATATACATGTATATATTTGTATGCATATATATATATATATATATATATATATATATATATATATATATATATATATATATATATATATATACATACATACATATGCATATATTTGTGTATATATTTATGTATATATATATATAATATACACACACATAGGCACGTACACCATAGACACACATACATATGTATGTATATATATATATATATATATATATATATATATATATATATATATATATATATATATATATATATATATATATATATATATATATATATAATAATACACACATATAGACATCTACACCATAGACACACACGTACGCATTTGAGTTGTAGAAGAGCATAATAGGGATAAACAACTCAATATATTTAGCTGATAATACTCCATTCAAAGCAGATGATTCATTATTATCTGCGTTACTTGCACGAACTCGTACAAGTGGAAAATCTTCGAATAACAAGGAAATGAACTATCAGCTTCGAAAGAACATATGTATTGAATTTAGTAAGGAAAAATACTGTCTTCTTATATGAATGAACTTCTTAATTGTGAGTTATCAGTTGTAACAATGCAAGAAGTTTGAGTAAAAAAAAAAAATAACATGCATTGATGACACGTCAGCCCCATAAAATTTGTGGTACTGTACATTTAGAGAAGAAGAATTGGTAGTAAGTGGGTGGGAGATCCTAGATCTGTTGTCTTTGAATGATCCTCTTTAATTTACTGATTTCTTGATGCATTCACCTAAGATTTCTGTAGCTTTCTTTTGTTTCCGTCTTGAGTCACGATTCGAGTCATCGTAATATGCAGAGCGAGAAATGCATAGGGGCACATGTACATAAACACATACATACACACAGACATACATACATTCATACATACACACAAACATACATACATATATACATATACACATTACATAAAAAATATAAATCTACACATACATACATACATACATACATACATACATACAAACAAGCAAAAATACCTTGTTGTTGATGTTGAAATTTCAATGAAAGAACCTTGGATCTAGGTTACAAACCGGTTTTTCTCTATAGGTAAAACAATCTTGAAAAAAACTGAATAATGGAGTGGCTGTGTGGTAAGTAGCTTGCTTACCAACCACATGGTTCGGAGTTCAGTCCCACTGCGTGGCCTTTTGGGCAAGTGTCTTCTACTATAGCCTCTCTCTCTCTCTCTCTCTATATATATATATATATATATATATATATATATACATACATACATACACACACACACATATATATATATATGTATGTATGAATTTGTGTGTTTGTGTTTGTACCCCCACCATTGCTTGACTACCGATGTTGGCGTGATTACGTACCCCTAAGTTGCGGTTCGGCAAAAGTGACCGATAGAACAAGTAGTTACAATAATAATAGAATAAGGCTTACAAAGAATAAGTCCTGGGGGGCGGGGGGTCGATTTGTTCGACTAAAGTTCGTGCACCAGCATGGCCGCAGTCAAACAACTGATACAATTAAAAGAATGAAAGAATATATATAGACATACGTGTGCGTGTATGTTCCCCAAGCGCTAAGCGTAAGTATATGTGTGTTTACACATCTGTTTATCTCGGTCTTCATCCTACAAAAGTGCTTTTTCTTTGTTAACAATATTTGCTATCATGCTTATAATATAACATTTGTTGGGGACTTTGCTGTCAACAATGCACTAATCCCAGTATTACAATTTCACTATCACACTGCTCGTTCTACTTGACCCCCTCCCTCGCACTTGTCCCACTTCGCGTTCTTTTACTCGTCGTCGTTGTCATAATCGTGGTTGCTGACTTAATGAGTATTTTCAATAAAAGAATTCGCGAATGCATACAACCTCATACCAATTCTTGAGTAATCGATTTTACCGTTTTATTTAGTGTTGTTGTTGTTATTTTCTTTGCATTAGTTCGTTGGTGTTGAATGTATCACAGCAGGTATCGGTCGTTGGTTTCTTTAATTAATATCGTAATTATTAATACTATAATTATTATTTTTATTAAAATTTATTTTTACAAAATTTGATCATCTTATGATTTTCATTATTGCCTTTGAAAAATATTTAGACACTTGTACGATAACCATGTAATCAAATACACACACGCTCATGCTCGCGCGCCAACACACACACACACACACACACACACACACTCTCTCTCTCTCTCTCTCTCTCTCTCTCTCTCTCTCTCTCTCTCTCTCACACACACAAACACGAGCAAACAATTATAATAGTATCAAGCAAGGAGAATGAATGCTCAACACCATATCTCTTTGGTAAATATTCTTAATTTGGTTTGGGGATTAACAACCATATCGCTAATATGGAAATTCTCTCCGTACGAAACCAGCGGTTCCACTTATAATTTACATAAAGTGTATGTCTATATATATATATATATATATATATATATATATATATATATATATATATATATATGAATACACACACACATATTGTGAACACATTTTCATAAGATAGATTGGATTGAACAGGTTTATTACAAATCACTACACCTGTTTCAATATATCATTATCTTCTATTTATTTATTGCTGGGTGTTACATAAATTGTTCACAATACCGCAGTCTGATTCAACAATAGCTGTATACAACAATTAACAACTTGTAATGATGTGTTGAATCCATTGCTGCAATTTGTAATAAAGCCTGTTCAATCCACCTTCTATTAAAATTTATTTCTTTATACCCTGCGTATATTTGGGGATTCCACATGTACATCCAGGCATACCTGTGTAATATATAATAAGAAATACCTCCATTACCTAAGGCCTTCCTAAGTTAAACCATTACCAAACGCTGACGAAGGTCGTATCGTACGTAATTTTTCGATTATATATTGCGTAAACATGAAACTTACGTATTAAATGATTTTAAATATCACTATTTGGGTTCATTTAATTATTACAACTTATAAATGTGTATGTAAGTATATGTATATCTGTGTGTGTGCAAGCGAGCGCGTATGTGAGTGTGTGTATGTGTGTGTGTGTATATACGTATTCTGTATATAAATATTCATTTATATGTGCAGGTATGTTTTACTGGTACTGAAATTTCTTGGCTTGAAAGACTGTTACTGTAGTGAAATTATTATTACTAGACCATAAAACCTTATGATCTTCCGTCCAACAAAGCCAAGCTCACATGAAACCGCCATCACCACCGCCAACACCACCACCGCCACCGCCGCCGCCACCACCACCACCACCACCATCACTACTACTACTACTACTACTACTACTACTACTACTACTACTACTACTACTACCTGCTTATTTCCTTTAAACGTAAACCTGAGCACTGACCTCTTATCTTCCTTATTGGAGTTACATCGCACGCTTTGCGATTAAATCACACCTGGACAGCATCCTCATCAGCTCCCCACTAGTAATGCCATCATCACCACCACCACCACTACCACCACCACTCCTCCATTACCATCGTCGCCGTCATTTTAATCGTAGCATCATCCCCCATTGGTTTCGTCCTTATTCCTTTTGAACAGCAGGCTTATCCCTAATCGTCACTAGCTTAATCTTCACATTAATAATCACCCTCGTTATCGTCAATAACAACAAAAACAGAAATTAGCATCGACAGCAACAAGAACAACAGCGTGAACGAACAACAAGAAACTTTTAAATAACCCACACTATAAGCATAGCCAATTTCAAAATGGATGCCTCTTCTTTACGTGGTCTTTCTACTTGTAAGACGCAGAAGTCAAATCTCCCTGAACGTAAACTAAACCGTTTCAGATATATTCTTTTTATTCTTTTACTTGTTTCAGTCATTTGACTGCTGCCATGCTGGAGCACCGCCTTTTTAATCGAGCAAATCGACCCCAGGACTTATTCTTTGGAAGCCTAGTACTTATTCTATTGGACCCTTTTGCCGAATCGCTCGGTTACGAGGACGTAAGCACACCACCATCGGTTGTTAAGCGATGTTGGAGGCGGGGGGGGGGCAAACAGACGCACAAGCATATACAAACACACATATATATATATACATATATATGACGTGCTTCTTTCAGTTTCCGTCTGCCAAATCCACTGACAATGCTTTGGTCGGCCAGAGAGGCTATAGTAGAAGACACTTGCCCAAGGTGCCACGCAGTGGGAATGGACCCGGAACCATGTAGTTGGTAAGCAATCTACTTACCACACAGCCACTCCTGCGCCTTGTTCACAATATAATATGATCTTACAGAACGATGACTGGAATTTAAGTGGTTATGATTATCGGGTTTTACCTTGGGCTAAATGACAATGACAACAGGTGCAATAACTCTCTATCATCTACTTTAAGATTGTGTTACTTTCTTGTACCTTTTGTGCATTGCAGAGACAATTCTGTAGCGAGACGTTGGGCAACGTCTTCGGTTTCAGCGTCTTTCACCAGTTTAGCAGGTCCCTCAGAAGATCAGGGACACTGAGTTTTATCCTATTTAAAACATGTAAAAAAAAGACGCATAAAAAGAACCAAAGTCAATATTTACTATAAAAGCAATATCATTTATCTATATATAATTATCATAATCATCTTCAACATCATAGATATCATATTCATCACCTATCAACTTAAAGTGGCATTTGAATCCAGAGTACGAAGATGGAAGACCTGCCATACCGAACAAAATGATTTCGTCTCTCTTAGCCTTATGAGTTCAAATGCCGTCGACTTTGCCTTTCATTGTTTCGGTGTCGATGAAATAAGTACGACCGGAGCACTGGGTCTGATGGGAGCGATTGGTCCCTTCCTCCAAAATTGTAGGCCTTGTGCCTATAGGAGAAAATATCATTTCCGTAATCATACTGTCACTATTGTAACGACGAAAGTCACCGAGATAGCAAAATCTTTAGAGCTTCAGAAAAAATGCTTTGCAATATTTCTTCGGTTGAAGAAGAGAAGTTGTCCGAATCGTTAGCACGTCGGGCAAAATGCTTAAAAGTATTTCGTCTGTATTTAAGTTCTGAGTTCAAATTCTTCCGAGGTGAACTTTGCTTTTCATCCTTTCCGGGTCGATAAAATAAGTACCAGTTGAGCAACGGGTCTGACGTAATCTTCTTACCTACTCTCCCGTCTCTGTGGCCTTTTGCCAAAATTTGAATCCGATATTTCATCGAGCTCATTACGTTTTGAGTTTCAATTCCGTCGCCGTTGAATTTGCTTTTCATTCTTTTAGGATCGGTAAACCAGTTGAGTGTTGAGGTTGGTATAATCGAGTAAACGCCCTACCACCGAAAATTGCTAGTCTTGTGCCAAAATTTGAAACCACTATTATAATCACCACCTACAACGACAACTTCATTACCATAAACTCCACTACCACCACCATCACCAACAACGACAATAACAGCATTACTCAAAAATATTCCCAGTGATACCATCTTTAGAGTTACAGCACTTCCTACACGATTTTGATTCCATGGAATCCAGTCACATTCCCTATCGACAATGATAACAATATAAATAATATCAACAATTGCAAACACAACAGCAGCAGTAGCGGCAACCCTGCTACCAGCAGCAGTTACAGCAGCGCTGCCACCAGCAGCAGTTACAGCAGCGCTGCCACAGGCAGTAGCAGTAGTAGTAGTATTAGCAATAGCTTCAGCAGAGGAATCGGCAGAACGTCTATAAGCAGTCGCACAGCAGTAGCACAAAGAGAAGCTGAAAATATTTTTCATTCATAGGCACAAGGCCAGATATTTTGGAGATAGGGGGAAACAGACGAGTACATAGATTCCAGCACATAGCTGGTAATTTATTCGAAAGAGCTCGAAAGGATGAATCATAAATATGATCTTGACTGGATTTGAACTCACTATATAAAACGATGGAGCATATAACGCAAGGCACGTTGCCCTTCAATGCTACAGAATTTAACAATCCATGCCGTCTCTTAATGCAGAGGCAATAAATGATATTTACTTACGTAGGCTGAAATTTCTTTCAGAATGGAGATTGAGAATATAGTCTATAATGTCAGCCTTAGTATATGGTTGGTGCTTTAGTTTTGGGACCCTTGAAGAATAAAAATGAAAATCGACATCGGTAGTATATAAATTCAAAACTTCTTGGGCCGCCACTAAAAGTCGCAAGAAACTTTGTAAGACGCTCTCACGGTTCTAAAGATCTAATATCTTCAACCAATAAATGACAACTTACACAAGCAAAAGGGTTAAAAACATCAAAATTAGATCAAGAAAATTACTGGTAATTACTGGTACTGTATTTTCTGAATCCCAAAATTGACATATAACCTATAAAAATTGGTCTCGGTGGGGTTCGAGCATATAACGTTAAGAATGGTAATTGGACGTACTAACGCATTATTATACCATACGCTAGTGATTCTGCTGTTAAATATCCCATGCTCGAAGCAATAACTAGTAATACACGACGAAAATAGTTTCTAAAACAAATGTACCAGGTGAAACTAATAGCATTATGAAAGTACATATAAAACCAAGCGTTTATTCATGTATCGTAAAAAAACAAAAAACAAAAAGAAAGCGCTGGTAAACAACCTCTTTAACACCTCTTAGTTACGTACCTATATTTACTAATATTACAATGATGATTTGTTCATTCTTTAACTCCAT
>NC_142946.1:16078416-16090916 GCF_046866305.1 Octopus bimaculoides | reverse complement strand
AACAACATCACAAACATCACCCATTGCTGTATCAGATATCTCTCCTTAATAGAGAGGGAGATAACAGGAGGTGCATGTTATACAAAACTTGCGAAGATTTCTTACCCGATGCAAGCACACTGTTCTATATTCGGACCCTTATCATAGCACAAGGACTTATATTACAATTTGTGGATTGATAGAATCATCACGACCCTTTACGGTGTGAGTCGAAATCCGCCGAGGTCATCTTTACCTTTTTTTTTTTTTTTTTTTTTTACAGGATTCGATAAACAGACACCATTGAAATACTGGGGACCATTCGAGTTGCCAAAATCGTTAGCACGCCAGGCTAAATGCTTAGCAGCATATCGTCCGTTTTTTTTTTTACATTCTGAGTTCAAATTCCACTGAAGTCGACTTTGCCTTTCATCCATTCGGGATCAACAAATTAAGTACCAGTGAAGCACTGGGGTCGATGTAATTGATTCATCCCCTACCTCATAATTGCTGCCCTTGTGGCAAAATTTGAAACCATTATTATTATTAATTACAGCAGCACATCAAAAAAAAAAAAACAGCATAAATCCCTTAAACTATTTATATATCCGTAGATTAATTTACATGTTTAAATCGACAGTAGTATTTTATCCTTGAAAGACTTGTTATTTATTTATTTATTTATTTTATTCTCATTAATATAACTATTAACCTGATCTTTATTCAATTCGCAATTAACTTATTTTGCTACCTATCGATGACTGGTTTACCTCATAAACAGAATAATTTTTTATACGTTTACTTGGTGTTTTTATAATAATTAGAAGCCACTTCCGTCAATTCAGTAGTAGTAGTAGTAGCAGTAGTAGTAGTAGTGGTGGTGATGGTGGTGGTGTTTGTTGTTGTTGTTGTTATTTTTCCTTGATGCTCTACTTGAAGTTTAAGCTCATTATATCTGTTAGGCTGGTAGCTGTTTTTACAACTAATGTTTAAACTCTATGACCAGGAGATTAAAAAAAAAGAAAAGGATTATATTACATCGAACCAAGAGAAAGAGAGAGAGAGAGAGAGAGAACCAAAGCAAAAAAAAAAAAAGTAACACAATCAATACAAAAAAGAAAAGGACACAAAAAGTCAAAAAGTACATGGCCTTACAAACGGGAGTTAAAATAACAGGAAAAGAAAAAAAGGAACAAAAAGATAAATTATAAATAACGAATTAATTATAAATAATATTGATTGTGTGCCAAGGGGAGATTTATTAATTACAAAAGTAAAATAGTAATAATAATAATAATAATAATAATAATATTAATAATAATTATAATAATAACAACTACGATGGCGATTATTTCTGTTGTTTGCCACAAGGGCGTCAATGGGATGGGACATTTCAAAAAAAAGTTTACGAGGGGGGGGGGACGTGGGGTTTACAGGAAAAATCGAATCTGTGCACGAATAACAAGCACGAAAGATTAACGGCTAATGTATATTCGTCAGTCCGAGAGGATAATTACTACTACTACTGCTGCTGCTGCCACTACTACAACTACTACTACTACTACTACTACTACTACTACTACTGTTTTTACTTCGGCTACTACTACGACTGCTACCGGACGTTAGGAGGTGTACCGACTGTACAGGTGTACTTGCCTGACCTGCGTTGGCTTGATTTCTAGTTCTATTTTTTTTTTAAGTTTTGCTGAAGATAAATTAACGTTTATAGACATATGTCTATGAAGTGTGTTTATATAGATTGCAATCCATGTTGGCATTTTAAAATATACATCGAATATACAGATGAAAACCACACAAACATATGCCCACATGAACACGTACATAAATGTAAACAGAGAAACACCTTGTATACAAGTATTTATTCACGTACTCATATTTGTTTAATATTTTGGGGAAAATTATGTTTATGAAAAAGTGCATTTTTATGCATTTTTTAAATTTTATTTCTTTATTTTTTGAAATTATTACGGAATGCATATAACGGATATTTTAAAGCCCAAGGAAAAAAAGAAAACTTTAAAGCAATTGAGTATTCATTAGCGTGTTTTTTTTTTTCTTAGTTTGTTTTGACCATTGCCAATACGGCGAAGCTGGATCATTAAATTTCCTTTGATTGATTTGAAAAACACAAAAAAAAAAGAAAAAAAAAAGTGATAAACAAAATATGTCGCGCTAATTGTTTTCCTGCAAGAAAGGAAACAAGATTTATTCTTTTAATAACACATATTTCGGATAAATTGACCACGTGATGAAGCCAGTATATATGTCGGATGTGTAAATACTTTTAAATAAAAGTTGAAAAGAAATTTTTTTCTCGTTCTTGCCTAAAAGTGATTAACTCAAAAATAGATCATATCAATGACTTCTCTCTCTCTCTCTCTCTCTCTCTCTCTCTCTCTCTCTCTCTCTCTCTCTCTCTCTCTCTCTTTATATATATATATATATATATATATATTGCATATATATATATATATATATATATATATATATATTGCATATATATATATATATATATATATATATATATATATATATATATATATATTGCATATATATATATATATATTGCATATATATATATATATATATATATATATATTGCATATATATATATATATATATATATATATATATATTGCAAAATATATATGTGTATATATATATATATATATATATATATATATACATATTCTTTAGTACGTTGCACCTTAAGGTTGTGGTGTCTCAAACTGTCTCTCTCCCCTTTTCTCCATCTTTAAACATGCAGATATGTGGATAAAAAATACTTAGAATATACATGGTTATCTAACTTTTATTGTCATCAAAATTATGGGGTTACAAACAACCTCTTCTCCTTAATGTAATCAACTTAATTTTTACAAAAAACTGTGTCCTAAATTAATCGTTATTAGGAATTTCCTGTATACATACAAAAATATGGTTGTGTGAATGTAGATAAATGTGTGTGTGTGTAGGGGGGAATGAGTTTGTGTGTGTAAATGTATGAGTGCGGGATATAGTGTGTGCATGTCTATGTGTGCATACACTGTGCGTTTTTGTGTATTTGATAAATACATGTAAACGTTGTTGCGAGTTTAATGTACATTAAAATCTGATCTCTCTGTTTTTTACGCTGTTATTTGTATTGCGCGTATATAATAACGAGATTATAACTCAAAATATATATCTCGAAAGAAGAATATCCGTGGAATACAAACAGCGAAAAAAGATACAAACACACACACACACACACACATGAATATAACACACACCACGGCCACCAGCCCCACTAGCAACACCAACATCGCTGAAATATTCACAAACATAACACAAACAACAAGAGCAAAATATGAAATTACACCGACACTAACAAGAACAAAAATAATATTCAGTTAAAGAAAGGCGGCGAGATGGCAGAAACGTTAGCACGTCGGGCGAAATGCTAAGCGGTATTACGTTCTGAGTTCAAATTCCGACGAGGTCGACTTTGCCTTTCATCCTTTCGGGATCGATTAAATAAGTACCAGTTACCCACTGGAGTCGATGTAATCGACTTAATCCCTTTGTCTGTCCTTGTTTGTCCCCTCTATGTTTAGCCCCTTTTGGGCAATAAAGAAATAAGAAACGTTGGTACGCTGGGCGAAATGCTTAGCGGTATTTCGTCTGTCTTAATGTTCTGTGTTCAAATTCCACAGAGGTTGACTATAACATTCATGTTTACAGTACCAATAAATTAAGTACCAGTTGCGTACTGAAGGTCGATCTATTCGACTGGGCCCCTCCCCAAAAAAATACGGGCTTTGTGCCTTGAGTCAGGAAGAATATTCAGTTAAAGAAAAAGGCATATGTTGAACTCGAAGATATACCATTTAAATGCACAATAATTTTTAAAAGAAATTGAATGTACTCAATAGCAAAATTCATTAATTAACCTTAATTAATCTTCATCAGTTCTCGATATATATCACACACGCAGAAGAAAAAAACCCAAAATGTCAAACACAGAAGTGTATGTGTGTGTAAGTTTGTGTCAGTGTGTGGGAGGGGGTTGTGTGTTTCAATGCTTCTGCATTACGTAACTCTAATCTTTCTAATTATGTTACACATCCATCCACATAGACTGCTTGTGTGTGTATATATATATATATATATATATATATATATATATGTGTGTGTGTGTGTGTGTGTGTGTGTGTAGGAGAGAAAGAGTGTGTGTGAGTGTATATATATATATATATATATATATATATATATATGTGTATATATAAACACGTATGTGTGTGCGTGCGTATGTCTGTGTGTCCCCATGTATAATTTGCCTAACAAGTAATTAATTTGTAATGGAAATATTAATAAAATTGATAACAAAATTGTTATAGTTAATATACATCGATTCATATGTAATCATAAGAAAATGTGCGTGTGCGTGTGTACGTGCATGTGAATATATATATATATATATATATATATATATATATATATATATATATATATGTATATATATATATGCACATACATATATATTACATGCATAAAGAAACCAATATATATGTGTGTGTGTGCGTGTGTAGATATGAATGTGTATATATATCTGTAGATATTTATGTGTATATATATATATGCCTACGCACACACAGAAATACATACAAATACACGTATGTATATATGTATCGTAATGTTTGTTTGCGTCTCTCTACGAGGAGAGTTTCGTTCGTTATATATATATATATATAACGCAATATTATCGAATACATCAAAAATATAATTAGTAACATTGTATAATTAAATAATTATTTAAAATTATATAGTTATGCAACAATATGTACAGAGGGTAAATAAAATATATTTCAAAATTTGAATGCTGCACCCACCACACACAATTTCTTTTTCTTCTTACATATAAATATATATATTAGCTAAGGCGAAAGAAGGAAGATTGCTTGTTTGCTAAATAATATTTCATGGAAATAACGCTAGGAACCACAACAGTAACGGCTATTTTCACAGCATTTTCACAGTGTCTGTAAGTGAGTAACATTGAGCTAATAGTAGCGCAAGCAGCTCCGTATATTCCCTCACACCTGTATTCATTGAGGGAAGCGTCAGCTTTATATATATACACACATATATATATATATATATATATATATATATATATATATATATATATATATATATATATATATATATATATATATACATACCGATATATATATATATATATATATATATATATATATATATATATATATATATATATATACACACATATTTGTCTATATTGATGCTATGTGGTAAGATGCTTGCTTACTAACCAAACGGTTCCCAGTTCAGTCTCACTGCGTGGCAAGTGTCTTCTAGTGTAGCCTCGGGCCAACTAAGGTGTTGTGGTTGGTTTGGTAAACGGAGACTGAAATAAATCCGTCGTATGTATGTATGTATGTATGTATGTGCGTGTGTGTGTGTGTGTGTGTGTGTGTTTATACATTTTGTGTGCGAGTCTTTGAGTCCGTGTTTGTCCACCATCACCGATTCCCAACCGGTGTTGGTGTGTTTTCGTTGCTATAAATTAGCGGTTCAGCAAAAAGTCCGATAGAATAAGTACTGGGCTGAGAAAAAAAAAAGTATTGGGTTCGATTTGTCCTGTTAAGACCCTTAAGAAACATTATCTTTGATGGTTTTAGGCATAGTTAATTCTGATACTTAATTCTTTCAGCTCCTTCTTTTCTACCGAACCTGTTGGTAAAGAAACAAGCGTAAACAAACAAACACCGGTTCTCAAGCGCTGCTTAACGTAACACTAAATGATGCGTGCGTACACAAACATACGTCTTTTGTGTCAGTGTGCGTGTATACGTCAACGTGTGTACTCGGAGGTGCACGTGTACGTGGGTATATAGCAAAGGCTTCCGCACAGTTTCTGTCGACTAAATTAATCTGGTCTTGCTTTGTCGTACACCAGCGTTCCTACATCCTCCCTCATCCACATTCTGCCACTACTACTACTACTACTACTACTACTACTACTACTACTACTACTACTAATACTGCAGATCATACATACGGAACATATATACTAATACTACTACAGCTACTACTACTACGTCCACCACCACTACCACAGTCATCACAATCACTACCACCACCTACACACTACTACTATTATAACTACTACTCATACCACCTCTACTACTACTACTACCACCGCCATCACCACCACTATTACTACCACCACCACTACTACTATAAATACTTCATCCACCACCACTTCTACAACCATTACCACCACCACCACTACTACTACTACTGCTGCCACTACTACTACTACTGCTGCCACTACTACTACTACTGATGCCACTACTACTACTACTACTACTACTACTACTACTACTACTACTACAGCAGGATCTGAGATAATCGCAATACATGAGGGTAATTTAAATGTTAAGAAGCGTAACATCAATGGCGGCGTTACGGATACTTAATGTCTTTGAGTAAGCGTAATCACTGGCGTGCGCGCTGAAAGAGCCGAATCGGTTTCGATTCTCCGTTCTATTTGTAGGCATTAACATCACTGCAAAGCAATCGCTCAGATATGGTCCTTCATTTGTTTATTTTGCTGTGTCCCAAGAGGATCAGTCTTTTCAACAACGAATAGATGTTTCGCTATTTACCGAACATTTATTAACCTATATGCG
The DNA here is from genome assembly GCF_046866305.1 of Octopus bimaculoides. Lineage (NCBI taxonomy): Eukaryota > Metazoa > Mollusca > Cephalopoda > Octopoda > Octopodidae > Octopus > Octopus bimaculoides. Next base: position 16,084,218 of record NC_142946.1, on the reverse strand, counting down.
CATGTGCAAACTCATACATAAATATATATATACGTATTGAAACAATCCTTTCTCCTGGAAGCACAAGGCCTCAAATTTGGGGATATGGATTAAGTCGATTACATCGGCCCCAGTGCGTAACTGGTACTTATTTAATCGACCCCGAAAGGATGAAAGGCAAAGTCGGCGGAACTTGTACTCAGATCGTGAATATTATTTACATTTGACGGATATTTGTCCTCATCTGGTTTGTTGTTAACACAACGTTTCGGCTGATATACCTTCCAGTCTTCATCGGGTGTTTTCGGGAAATTTCGAATCTGGGTTCACAATCTTAATGTATTTTTCGATGTTGAAGATATTATTACTATTGATGATGTTTCGCCCTTGTTTTAAAGCCTAGCCAGGCTCATGGGTCCGGTTTTTCCGTTTACTATGGCGTATGTGTTCCGACGTAACAGCTGGACGGGACGCCAGGCCATCGCAGCGTTACTCAATAAACAGGAAGAAAGAGTGACAGAATGTTGGGCGAAAGAGTACAACAGGGGTCGCCACCATCCTCTGCCGAGGCCTCATGGAGCTTTAGATGTTTTCGCTCAATAAACACACACAGCACACGGTCTCGGAATCGAAACCGCGATCCTCCTACCGCGAGTCCGCTGCCTTAACCACTGAGCCATTGCGCCTCCACTATTACTACTACTACTATTATTATTATTATTATTATTATTATTATTATTATTATTATTATTATTATTATTATTATTATTCAGGTCACTGCATAGAATCGAACTCGGAATCTTGGAGTTAGTAGCCCGCGCTCTTAACCACTACGCCGTATGCCTGTTAAGAGCGCGGGCTACTATCCCCAAGATTCAGAGTTTCATTTCAGGCAGTGACCTAAATAATAATAATAATAATAATAATAAATACAACATCGAAAAATACCTTAGGAATGAGAACCTAGGTTCGGAATATCCCCAAGACACCTGATGAAGTCTGGAGGGTATATCAGCCGAAACGTTGTGTTAACAAGAAATAATATGAGGACAAATATCCGTCAAATGAAAATAATGTAAACAATGTACATAATTCCTCATCTCTTAAATATAGAACTGGATTATCAGAACGTAAAGACGGGCGAAATACGCAAACATTATGCTCGGCGTGCTAACTATTCTGCTAGCTCACCGCTCTATACCTATTGAAATAACGAAGGTGCAAGGCCTGGAAGTTTGAGTGAAGGTACTAGTCGATTACATGGATCCAGTTCTTTACGGGTACTTATTTCATCAACGCCGAAAATATGAATACCAAAGTCGACCGCGGTGGGATTTGAACTCAAAACGTAAAGACGGAAGAAATGCCGTTAAGCATTTTACTCGGCTTGCTAACGATTCGGCCAATTCATTGCCTTATGCGTATTGAAATAAGTTTTTTAAATTTTTGGCACAATGTCAGCAGTTTCCCATGGGATTGGATGACGATCGCGTCGTCCTCGATACTTGAATGGAACTTATTTTATCGACCTCGAAATGATGAAAGTCAAATTGGTCCTCAATGATATTCGAACTCAGCACGTAAAGAAGATGTGAAAGCAGATTTGGCATTTTGCCGCCATACGTATTTGTGTAATGACAGTCATATACATAGAACCATATATATACTTTATATACATTCACATATGTATACATACACACACACATATATATATAGACATACGTATACACATACATATATACATATACATGCATATATACATATATACGTACATACATGCGTACAAACATGTACTTACACGTACACATATATACGTATATGTGAGCATGTAATTATACGTACGAATGCATGTGCAAATACGTGCATATGGCTATATATGGTAATCTCACTGGGTCCCCAGTTGCAGCATCGTTGCCTTCATCTTTGTCTTCTTCATCACCACCACTACTACCACCATCAACACCAACACTAGCACCATCATCCTCCTCACAATCATCCTTATCATCATCATCATCGTCGTCATCGTCACCGTCGTCGTCACCGTCGTCGTCATCATCATCATCATCATCATGGCCCTCATTATTAGTGTAGTTAGCGAGGCACTGGTCAGACTGTTTTGAGATTTTGACCAACTTGTTTCATTTTAATGTGGACCCTCCTTAGGAAGGAACATGAGGCCTTCCTTTTTACATTCCTTCTTAGGGGCATATTAAAGAATTGAAAAAAAAAAAACAACAGCTAAAAACAATAAGCCTTTCTTGTACCTTTTGCCACAAAGGTCTTTGTCCCCCACAAAATATACATGACCTTATGTTTGCTTAGTGTTCTGTAAGGAATCGAAAACGTATCTCATCCCAAAATCAAAGAGTGAGGTCCTCAGCTTCCACCACGACCTGGAGACGGTTCCGAAACCTAGCGCCCTGTGTTTCTCACTGTGACATCGGGAGGGTCTTTGAGCACTTCCGTGATCTTGGCCACCAGCTCGGCATTCGTGTTGCAGGCAAATCATTTGGTGTCTTTTTCAACCATGGCCCACACATAGTAATCCATGAGATTAAAATGGAGGGAATCATGAAGCCAGAAATTGGGGCTGGAAAAGTTGAAGTTATTCTCTGACGTCAATTTCTGACACTTTCCAGAGGTATAGCACTAACGTGAATCCTGCTGCCACACATGTGGCTTTCAAGCCAGATTTTGACCACATTATCGAGCAGCTTCACATAACCCTCTGAAATGATTATAAGGACAAACTCTGGCTAGCGGACTTGGTCACTATGCCTGCTATGTCCTTTCCTGTTGATCATAGCTTCGAAGTCTGTTGCAGCTGCCCTTGTCATGCCTTACAGCCTTTATAATGTTCTCAGGCCATGTTTCAGTAGTCGCAATGCCGTAGTTTTCATATCCGGCCCGAATCATCGTGATAGAGGTAACTTTTTTTCCAATATTCAGATGGTTTCTAGCTTTCAATGGCAGTTAACTCCCTTGCAACAATATCTCGAGTCGTTATGCTCTCTAACGCCGTTAACAGTTTACCAATACATCAACTTCCAGAAAAATAGGAAAGATAACAAATCGTCAAATTTAGCCCGAACCCTTAAAGAGGATACAAAATAACTGTCGTACAAATTGCCCAGCAGTAAATTTCCTGCTTCTTTATTTCCTGAGTAAATTGTATTTATGCTGTAGGACTTCTCTGAAGATTTAAGGCAAAAAAAAAAAGTAAAGGGAAAAAAGAAAAAAAAAACCCTCAAAATATAATTTCAGCTTCTATCACTCTCTTGACGACATAGCAAGTTATGAGGACACAAACAACCAACAGCGGTTCTCAAGCAGTGAGAAGACTGACACAAAGATGTGCGCACACACAGAAAGACACACACACTCATATGAAGTTGTTCTATATTTAAGAGATGAGGGATTATGTACATTATTTACGTTATTTACGTTTGACGGATATTTGTCCTCATCTTGTTTGTTATTAACAGAACGTTTCGGCTGATATACCCTCCAGTCTTCATCAGGTGTCTTGGGGAAAATTGCGAACCTGTGGTTAAGAGCGCGGGGCTACTAACCGCAAGATTCCGAGTTCGATTCCAGGCAGTGACCTGAATATTAATAATAATAATAATAATAATAATAATAATAATAATAATAAGAAGAAGAAGAAGAAGAAGAAGAATAGTAATAATAATGACATCGAAAAATACCTTAGAAATGAGAACCCAGGTTCGAAATTTCTCCAAGGCACCTGATGAATGCTGGAGGGTAGATCAGCCGAAGCGTTGTATTAACAACAAACAAGATGAGGACAAATATCCGTCAAATGTAAATAAGGTAAATAATGTAAATAATGTTCATATGAAGCTGTTGTCAACTTTGTATGTAATCCATCCGGAGACAGCAGTGCAGGGTTCGAATTAATCAACTAAACGCACCCACACATTTCTGAGCTGTGCCTACGAAAGTAATCGTTATAATTTCGATGTATTGCCAGAATCTCGATTAAGACGAACCATAAGCAAAGTGATTGTATATTCCGGGTTTAAGTTCCTTCGGGGTCAAATTTACATTTCATACTCTACATATCGATTAATTAATGTATTAGCCTAATAAGTACTTACATCCATTTAATTGACTACCCACCTACTGTCAGAGTTCCAACACCGTGGAGTTAATCCAGTCTTTAGAATGCACAGTCTTAGAAAATAATTTCGCCAGTAGATATCCTTGGTGTCAGTCAGTGAACTGAATTCATCATTATCTTCATCATCATCGTCGTCATCATCATCATCATCATCATCATTATCATCAATTTGAGCAGGCAGAATCTTTAGAACATTTTACAAAATCCTTAGCTGCATTACTTCCGAGTCTTTACGTTCTAACTTCAAATTCCGCTGATGTCGACTCTGCCTTCGATTCCTTCAAAGTACATAAAATAAAGTACCGATCAATCACATGGATCATTGTAATTGATTTAGCTTTACTCTTCCAAAATCTCTCTCCCCGTGCCAAAATTTGTAACAATTGATATCATCTGAACCTTACAGAATCGTTAGCGCGTCGGACAAAATATTTAGCAACTCTTTACGTACTGAGCTCCAATCCCATCGTGGATCTACTTTGTCTCTCATCATTTCGAGGTACATAAAAATATATTAACATGCAAGTACTGATCTCCATGAAATCGACGAAGATCCCTTTCGCTTAAACTGGTAGCCTATTGCCAAAATTTGAATTAGAAACGCTCCTCGTTGGCAGAATCTTTCGAATGTCTGCAAAAATGTTCTCACATGCAATATTTGTTCCTGATCTTTACGCTCTGTGTTGAACCCTGCGTAGATCAACGTTGCCTTTTATCTTTCCGGAGTGAATAACATAATGTACTAGACAAGTAATGGGGACACTGTATTGGTTTACCCCACTCCCTTTAAAACTGGCGGCTCCGAGTCAAAATCAGAAATAGTTATTGGCAATTGCAGACGGTTGGCAAATGCGTTAAAGCGTCAGAGATGCTATGTAATAAACGGATATATTATCCGAGTTCTAATTTGCCTTTTATTCCTCCGTGCAAATGAAACGAAACACAATACCAGTAACGTACCGATGGAAATCGCCCACACTTTGGCCTTGTATTTGAATTTATCTTCCACATGTTTCAGTCGTTAGACTGCGGCCAGGCTGGGGCACCACCTTGGTCAATCGAATCGACGCCAGTACTCTTTTTTTATTTGTTTTCTTTTTTTACCGGTCTCTTTTGCGTAACTGCTAAGTTGTGGGGATGTAAACATGGTGGGAGAAAAACACACACACACACACACACATATATGACGGCTTGTTTCAGCTTTCGTCCACCAAATCCACTCAGAATGTTTTAGTCGGCCCGAGGTTATAGTAGAAGACACATGCTTTAGGTGGGATTGAACCCGGAACCATGTGGTTAGGAAGCAAGACTCTTATCACACAGCCACTCCTGTGCCTATGTATAGTTAATTTTTAATGCTTAATCATGTATTTCATACAAAATAAAATGAAGATCTCAAATTTATTTCTTTAAAAAAAAAAAGTTTTTAACAGTTTCCAATGTTGTGGAAAAACAGAGTTGCTTCGAGCATCTGACTACTGATTTTTTTTTTTTTTTTTTTCGGCTCTTCACCTTCTGAGTTTCTTTCTCGCAGAGTTCAAATCTGCCCCTTCCATCCCTTCCTGTTTGATAAAATAAAATAACAATTACATTTTGAGGCCAATGTTAATGTTCGCTCCAAATTCTGGTTTTGCTCTTAAATCATTATTAAAGGCAACAAGACGGCAGAATCGTTAGGG
>NC_142946.1:16068416-16070916 GCF_046866305.1 Octopus bimaculoides | reverse complement strand
GTTATACAAGCCAAATCTAAGTGATGTCCTTTTCAAAGACGTAATCCAACTTCAAAGTGTCATGCAATCAATAAGAAATATTCTCTTGCTATTTCACCCGAAAGAGAAATGGGTGGAAGTTTAACATCGCCCTTTATCGGATCAGCATGTGTCTCTATTCTCCTTGTGGTTCTGGTTTTAAACATTGGCGAGTGTGTGGTTTACATGCGTACGTTAAGTGACCGGGTTGTGACCACACGTTACGGAACGGTCCGAGGTGTGATGGTGGAATTCCCTAACCGTCATCTCAAACCAGTTGATGCGTATTTAGGATTGCCGTACGCCTCTTTGCTTAGAGGCAACCTTCGATTCATGCCTCCCACCAGTCCAATGGAAAAATGGACCGGTACCAGAGTGGTTCTTGATATGAGTCCCGTGTGCCCACAGAAAGTTCCCGATCTCAACGACTTAAAAGGAAAGGTACCTGAGAGCCGTTATGAGCACTACAAAAGGATAGCACCTTTACTTTCAAAACAACTTGAAGATTGTTTAAGCCTTAATCTCTATGTTCCCAGACAAGGTAAGTCCGAAGTTCTGAAAGAAAAAAAAAATCACACACACACACACGCAAAAAAGAACAACAAAACAAAAAGAAAATGTATTAATAATGTCAGTCTTTATTATTGTTATTATTATTGATATTAATTTTTGTTGTTGTCCACAGCTTCCTTGTTAAGGAGGGGTAGGTCGAGGGGCGATAATGATGTAAAACATGAGTTACATATCTATTACATACACATGGAAAGAGTTATATCTTTATATTTGTTTTTGTAAACTATGTATGTAAATGCATTTATTTTACCCAAAAATCGAAGCACGGTTCGATCAGGGAAAATGTGGTTAAATACATATGCACCGAAATTCCTCACAGTAGAATCGAACCCGGCTTTTCTTCTGTGCGTATACAGCATGAACTTCTTCCTCGTTCTGCCATGCCTGTTACAGAAATGTGATTGGAAGTCCTGCTGTGTGAATGTGGCTTTGATAGGAAGAGCCACCTTGGTCACTTTTATTTTTTCTAATGACTACGTTAAGGGGGTACTAGTACCTCCCTTAACGTAATCGAATCCTCAACAGCAAATACTATGAATTAATGTGTATGAACTCATCGTCGAAACAAACGGAGACTAAAATTGTATATATGAACAGAGGGATAGATTTTATGTGTATTTGTAAGTGCGTGTGTGTGTGTATTTGTGAGTGTGTGTGTATATGTGTGTGTGTGTGTGTGTGTGTGTGTGTGTGTGTGTGTGTGTGCGCGTGTGTGTGTGTGTAAACAAGCATCGGTGTGGAAGACCACGAAAAGAGAATCATTTTCGGTTTCGAAATAGCCTCCATTCAACAGACAAAAATTGAAATTATATATATATATATATATATATATATATATATATATTACATGTGCGTACGTATTCGTGTGTGTGTGAGTGTGTGCGGGTGTGTAAGCGTGCGCGTGCGTGCGTGTGAGTATGTGTGTACATTTATGTTTGTGCGTGCGTGTGTGTATGTGTGTGTGTGTGTGCGTGTGTGTGTGTGTGAATCCGTTTGCCTTTATATATATATGAGTACCAACATACGTTCGCCTTTGCACGAGCATTGTTTCTTTCAATTTGAATTTAAATAGATATATACCTACATAGACATACACACACTGAAACGCACGCATAAACGCATGCACAAACACACACACACACACACACAGTTCTGTATATGTGCATGCTTTTGCGCTCAAGTATAGATACGTGCGTATATGATTTGGGCTTTGTGTATGTGCGAGTCTGTGTGTGTATGTTTGTGTGTGCGTATCAATGGGTACGCGTATGTCCCCCCCCCCACACATAAATTGTCTTCATTACATAAGTACACGCGCACAGACACACGGACAAACATCTACATACATTCGTACACCTACACAAACACTTAGCAATACACACACACATACACGAACACAAACATACCATACGATATATACATATGTCTAAGTTTGATGGAAAAAGTGGGTGTGTAAAAGAAGCTCTTAATACAACACTTTAGTAAGAAAGTCCAGTTAAAGCTGGATACAATATCATACATAACGCCTATATAATACGACAGTGTATCATACACACCATCTCTTATGTATGAAAATGTATATCTAGATGTATGTGTGTGTATTCGCACATTTCTCCGCGTTTGTGTGTTGTTTCTGAATAAGTATATTTGCACAAGTGTAGATAGATATAAATATAAATCTATATCTATATCTATGTATATTTTATTTTTCATTAAAAGCTATGTTGCTTGCAAGTCTTATATAAAATATGTGCGTCTATTTACGCGTGTCTGGTGTACGTATGTTTCTATATACGATCGCTCATTTACGTTTAAAATGCACTCATGTGGCCAATTGTTGCTGGATATGACGCTGCTACATGGTACAGCGGTATGTGAGCGTAAAAATTAAATGTGGAAGTTTGACTGT
>NC_142946.1:16035916-16063416 GCF_046866305.1 Octopus bimaculoides | reverse complement strand
TGAAGATACATTATTTGAATGAGACAATAAGAGATCTCCTCTAGGTGGTGACCAGACCCACTAGAAACAGCCAACTCCACCTTAAATCACTCGCCAATCTTTTTCTTGATAAAAAAAAAAACAAAGTTGCATTTGATAAGACATTTCTAGTTATTACCAAATAAGTAGAACAATTTCAAATTCAGGGTGGAACGCTGTTGATCTTATCGTAAGCATGCTCAATCAGGATCGACCTAGGGCTAAATAACAGCAATAAGATGAACAACAAGAAATACGTACAAATATGGAGACACATACTTATCTATACACTCATAGATCTATATATCTATAACATTATGTCTATCTTTCTTTATCTATCTCTGTCTCTCTCTCTCTGTCTCTTTCTCTCTCTCTCTCTCTTTCTCTCTCTCTCTCTTTCTCTCTCTCTCTCTCTCTCTTTCTCTCTCTCTCTCTCTCTCTCTATATATATATATATCTTTCTCCCTCCCAAATATCTATCTATCTATCTATCTATCTATCTATCTATCTATCTATCTCAATCAATCTATCTATCAATATGCATATATGTATATACATGTGTATGTGTGTATGTGTGTGAAGCGCGAGGAAGAGAAAGAGACAGCGAGAGAGAGAGAGAGAGAGAGAGAGAGAGCGAGAGAGAAAGAGATAGAGAGAGAGAGAGAGAGAGAGAGAGAGAGAGAGAGAGAATCAAGCAGATAGACAGCCAGACATACGAAGGCAGAGTGACAGAGAAAAAGATAGATAGATAGAGAGGGGGAAGAGAAAGAGTGATATAGACACATACTCTAACATATATCTATACACACATACCCACACGCAAATATAATTGTGTAGATGCACATACAGAAAGCTAGGATTTATGAAATACGTTTAATGATTGACAGAAATAGTAGTAAACTTCACATGATGTTTCATTTGAAACTAACAGTCAGTGCTGCAGAGTTCCTCATAATTCCTGATTCCTCCTTGGTTTTTCTTGCTTTTGTTATTTTATTCTTCATATCAAATCCAACAAGTGTTTTTGACATGATTTTGTTTGCCTTCTTCTTCTTCTTCTTCTTCTTCTTCTTCTTCTTCTTCTTCTTCTTCTTCTTCTTCTTCTTCTTCTTCTTCTCCTCCGCCTCTTCCTTCTTCTTCTTCTTCTTCTTCTTCTTCTTCTTCTTCTTCTTCTTTACTTCTCCTCCGCCTCTTTCGTCTTCTTCTTCTTCTTCTTTTTCTTCCTCTCCTCCTCCTCCTCCTCCTCATCTTCCTTCTTTCTACTTGTTCTTCTTCTACTTCCTTCATATTATTATTATTATTATTATTATTATTATTATTATTATTATTATTATTAATGTTACTGTAGGTGGAAGGAGGTCTATATTTACCTTATCTAAGATTACGTCATAAGCTGTAGATACATCTAAAATAAAAATTAAAAAAAAACAAAAAAAATACTAAATAAAGCACACAAAATACTTTGACATAGCTGAGAGGCCTGCAACATATAAACACATATATATATATATATATATATATATATATGTCTGTATTCAAAGATACAAACATACAGACACACATATTCTTCTATGAATAACAAAAGCTTGCTCTGATGTACATGTGTGACTTTGATTTTTTTTGCAGAATGTAAAATGTGTAACTTCTACATCTTCCTCTATTGAAACGAATTCACTTCTCCTTGACAGTGTTTCCAAGCTAAGCGTTAGAAACCGAATCTATAAGTTTTGAATACAAATCGATAACTTTTTCTGGCTTCAAGTATTCTAGTTGAGACTTTCAGTGGAAAAGAATGCAAAGTAGTGTTGATCTCAATAGATCGCCTGGGAACACACACAAACACACAAAGAGACAGGGGGAGGGAGAGAGGAATACACACACATAACAACATATACGCGCATATAATATAAAAATGTATGTGTGTGAATAACCACATATCTCTGTCTCTCTCTCTTTCTCTTTCTTCCTGTATGTGTTTGTGTGCGTGCGTGTGTGTATGTATGTGTGCGTTTGTGTACGTATGTGTGTGTGTGCATTTCTCTCCTTATCCAGTAACTCCACTAGATTATTAACAACGGAAGTTAATAGATTTCGTTACGGCGGGAAATGGAAACCTCATTTTGAATTTGTTTCGTTGAGTGAGGGAGATTAATATTAGTACGTTTAATCTTATTGATTATCTTATTAATCTGATAATCGTCCTATTTATTTAATGAAGTTGCAAATTGTTAATCGTTTATTCTTTGCGTATTTATATATTTTTATATACTCAGTGTATAGTTTCTTATGTTAAATTCATGTATGGATGAATTGCGGCAAATTTCGATGGCCAATGTCCACCATGATACTCTGTATAAAATTCAAATTGGGCTGTTTTAATTCAAAACCTAGGTTGGTCTTTTTCTAAGACAGGCAGTATGAATCGAGATTTACCTTTTAATCTTAGCAGGTTGTTTAAGTTAATAACATCAATATTATCAAGTATGACCTTCCGTTTTTGAGATAGAAGGGTGTAATTTGACCATGATATGGTTGTTAGTTTGTGTGAATGAGCGACTGCGTGGAAGTTCTTCTTTACAGCTTTCATTCATTTGACTGCGGCCATACTTGAGCACCGTTCTCAACAGCTTTAATTGATTACATTGACTTCAGTAACATTATTTTTATTCTGTCTATTTCTACTTCCAGCTTACCTAATTTTTAATCCTTTACATAGAGTAAATCTGATGCTCCATGAATTATAAGTATTTCTCAACACAAAATCAACCGCATTCTAAGTGGATTGTAGCAAAACCGTTTACTAATCATACACATGTGTATATGTAAAGACAGTCTCACACACGCATACACACAAGCTGCATATTCATATATATATGATACATATATAATTACATACACAGAATTTATGTTTATGTATGACGTACCACACCGAGATAATCTAATAATGTAGTGTATTAATACATAGAATTTCAGTATAGAATTGTATATATACTTGTATGCTGGCCTAGAGCTCACATACACATACATGCATACACATATACAAAACAACGAACGATAATGCACATACACATACACAAGCAAGCATACACGTACATACACAGACATACGCACACCTATATATATATATATATATATATATATATATGTATATATGTATATATGTATATATGTATGTATGTATGTATGTATGTATGTATGTATGTACATATGCATGTATGTAGACAGACACGCATACACACACATGTATATGCAAACACATTAATACATATTACCATGCAATGTCTAAATTTGCATACGCACACATGGTACATTCTTAAGTCTGTGAGTACACATCATTATATACCCAAACGCACACGCACCAGTAGAGGCAAAGATTGTACGCTGGAGGTCAGACATGTTTTGTTTATTATTAGAAGCAAATATATCCCCTTCTTTCTCATCTAACTACTCACAACTCTATTCATATTCCCATGTTGTTTCCAATGGTTTCAAAGCCTCACCAGTTCTGAAGATTATGGAAAATATCGTATTAACGAAATCATTTCTCCTGTTTGAATTCCTTACCATCTCCCTCTGAAGGCATTTGTGCTTGGAAGACTCAACTGTTCCGTGAAACTCTTCAAGAGCCGCGATAGAAAGCCACACACTTCGTATTACGTCATATACGAATACGTGAATGCGTAAACGACCATATATTTATTTATGTGTTTCTTTGGTGGTTATTTGTGTGTTTATTACGAGTATGTATCAATGAATATATGAATGTGCGTATGCACATAAGTCACACTCTCTCTCCCACTTTCTCTACGCATACGCATATATCTATACCTGTATGCTATGTGTGTGTTGTATATGTGTAAATATATACATATACACACATATATTCATACACACAGACGCTCATGCACAAACTCACACATATATACATACACATACATAAGCACATATATACGTACGTATATATACGCATATACTGATCATATATCTACATATGTTGGCCGTTCTTCTGACAGCTCTCGTTGTTCTAGTTATACCACGTGATCCCTGCCAGAGTAATACACCCTCTTGTTCAAATAATTAAATCTAAGATTACACAATCCTTTCCTCGTATACCAGGGCGTACATTATCCAACATGTCTTCCATTTTAGCCGACAGTAAATGCGAACTGCAAAATAAAAAAAAAAGCGAAGAAAAGTGTACTCCTGCTGTTGATATCAAATGATTCTAGTGAGTTGATACTCCCCGATTTTAATGAAACTCCTAACTTGTTCTTTGTATTGTATATAATTGATCGGACTGTTGCGCTTGAAGAGTGCCGTGTAAACAAGACTCGTATTGAACACGGCATGAGAAGGACTACGTAGGTCATGGTCTCAGTCGTTTCCGATTCACAAGGAAAAAAATATAAAATAAATTACAACACAGTAAAAGGTAACTAGATGTCAAATGAATAATGCTACCATAGATCTTATTAATTTTTTAAACTTGAAGCATCTATTGACTATTAGATAGACTCGGCTAAGTAATATATCAAAATAATGGAACGTTCCAATCATAACACACATCTGCAACTCACTCCTTTTCACACTCCTTTCCTCCTCCTCACACTCTCACACGTTCTGTAGCTCCTCCTCTTCGACCGCTCTTCGTCCTCCTACTTTTTTCTGTTACTCAGACTTCCCTCTGTCAAGCCATCTCTCCATATACACACATACACACACACATGCACGCATACATATATATTCACACACATTTAGATACATACATACTCATCAACGTTTTTACATATATATGTATAAATATTTCCTTCTTGTATGACTCTCTTAAGTTGATATATTATATATATATATATATATATATATATATATATATATATATATATATATATATACGTATAAAGAGAGAAAAGGACTATGTTATAATCCCCACTCTTGTTTATACAACGAATGGGGCAAAACTAGCCGGTATACAGAACTTACTCGGCATTACATGTATCGTTGGGTCTGGTTGAATTCAATACCCTTCTTAAACTTATATATATATATATATATATATATATATATATATATATATATATATATATATATATATATATATATATAATTACGGAGAGAAAGAGGGGGAGAGAAAGAGAAAGAGAGATAGAAAGAGAGTAATGGATGCATAATCCATCCAGGGTTGCTATATGATTCGCAATTACACAAATTTCATAGCGATAGTGAGGAGTGCGTTCTTTTTCCCATCAGTATAGTAACATGAAAGCCTGTCATGCATGCATAATGCATCATTATAGTACTGGAAGCCGAAATACAGGGAGTAAAGGCAACCGGGCAATAGAGCTACAAGAAGAAGGTCCATATGTTATATGTTTACTCGGACCCAGGAGCATTACACTATTGAGCGATTAACCAGCAACAACATCAAATCACTCATAACCACATCTGCAAATAGTATTTCACAGATTGGATCGTATGACAAGCAACGTTTAGAAATATGTTATATTTGAAGCCGCCGTTGTTGTTGTTGTTGTTGTTGATTTTGTCATCGTTGCCTTTGTTGTTGCCTTTCTTGCGGTTAATATTGTCGTTTGTGTGGTTCTCTTCCACACTGTGGTTCTTGGGTGCCTTCAGCATATTGCAGTCAGTTGCAGGCATTCGGAACAGACTCAGTCTCTCAAACCGCCCACGTTTTTGCTGCTGCTGCTGCTGCTGCTGCTCAGGTTTTGATAATGGCCGTATTTAAATCGCCAGACTGCGAGCTTATGCATTGCCCTCATTAACACCGCCACGTCTCTCTTGTCTGATCTATAAAGCCTACCTCACAATATACATCGGAAATAACTAATAAAAGATAAGACACGAACCATACCAGACTAATTCATATTTCCGTTTTTTTTTCCCTCTCAAATATGCTGCAAACATAGGTGTAGTTAAGACCTTCACATTTCAGTCATGTGGTTTCGTGTTCAGAATTACTGTGCGACAACATAGGCTAGTGTCCACTAATGCCTTGAGAGTGAGTTTGGTAGACAGATACTGTGTGGAAACCCGTCTTATATATATATATATATTTGTGTTTGTCCCTCTCGACCGCTTGAAAACTTGTTTTGGTGTTTTAGGTTCCCGTAAATTAGCGAATTAGCAAAATACTATAATAATAAGTACCCCACTTAAAATGTAGTACTGCGGGTAATTTCTTCGACTAAACCCTTTAAGGTGGTCCTGTAAGCGGTGGGGGTCGCAGTCTAATGACTGAAACAAGTAAAAGAAAAATATTTACGATTATCTTATCGAATGTCTCCTCTTTTAAGCAGTTCAGTTGATTTGATGGCAACTTTGCTATTACTTCCAGCAAATCATGCGACCAGATGAGGCAACTCAATTCTTTTGTAAGACACTCTGTTAACAGAATTTGTAGACAATCAGTCTCAATGCCTCTGAATATATATTTTCTGTCTTCACTTTTCTAATCCCATCTCCAATTGGGGAATCATCATTTGGCATCCATCATCTTCACGTGTAACAAAATGACAAGCTGATAGAATCATTAGAACGTCAGAAGAAATACTTCGCATTTCTCTATCCCAATTTTATGTTTTGATCTTAAATCCCTCCAAAGTTGTCTTTGCTTTTCAAACATTTCCGGTCTGATGAATTAAACTTCCAATCGAATGTCGTGATCCATGTTCTCGACTCGACCACCTCCCCACAAAATCTGATGACCTTGTGACTAAACCAGAGGTCATCGTTTCTGGGTTCATACATTCTTGTTAACGTTGGAATTGTATTAGGACATCAGATAAGAAGCCTTGTAGTATGTATTTCTGCTCTCTGCTCTCTGAGATCGATTCCCAGAATGGCGATCCTTCTTTCCAAAACAAAACAAAGTGCCAGTGAAATAAAATGGGTGATTTATTATAACTCTCTTTCTCTTTATACTTCTCTCTCTCTCAGCTTCTCCGCCTCTCTCCCTTCTCCTCTCCACTGGAATCTGATACTTATTCGAATGGGGGACAAAAATATATTTACAACGATGGCCCAACAACCTTGTAAGCACTATGCTGTGGAAACAATGCTGCAAAGAACAATAATGGCAGAAAGCGCGCCTAAGTTACTAAAGTTTTTCTTTAATCTCATATAAATTTTGATTTTAGATAAACTGTGTATCAATTCTTCATTTCTCTTCTGTCCATTCTTCTTCTGGGGTCTATTTTTCATGGTCTGTGGTCGATTATATTAGGTGAAAATGTACCACTCATGTAATGGCACCAGTTAAAAACGACTTCTCTTTGATTATAAATGCCTCTACTCTGACGAAAACTCTTATTCCCCCTACATTCTTAGGAAGAGCAGAAAGTAATCATGGGATATTCATTCGTTGGTCTAATTCAATAAAATATGTTTTCTCTTGTAATAAATCATTATGACAGGTAAAATCTAGCACTACTGTCAGAAATTTGAGTGAGGGAGTTTGAGTCAATTAAGTTGACTTCACTATTTGACTGGATTGAAATATACTGTCCGGCGAGACGGTAGCAAATTTAATTCAGCTGTCAGTAAATATCATCATTAATTTTTTTTCTCTGTTCTTATTTGTATACTTGTTTCAAAATAATCCTGTCTGCTCTAGTCAAAAGGCCTTGAAGTTTGTACAGAGGAATTCAATCGATTACGTTGATCCCAGTGCTCCCAAAAGATGCTTATTTCATCGACCCCGAAAGAACGAAAGGCAAATTCAATCTCAGCGGAATTTGAACACAGAACGTATAGACGGACAAAATCCCGCGAAGTGTTTTGTTGAATTTGCAAATGATTTTACCAGCTCCTCGCCTTAAGCTTATTTTTAAATAAACATTTCCTTTTTTCCATAGGAACAACGCCGCCAGTTTTAGTGATAGAATTAAGTTGATTATATTGATCTCAGTGTTCAAGTGGTACTTATTTCGTCAACCCCAAAATGATGAAAAGCAAAATCGAATGTGAACTTAGAACATAAAGACGTATGAAATGCTTCGAAGCATTTCGTCCGACGTTCTTAAAGGTTCTGCCAACTCGCCGCTTTAAACTGATCTGAAAATAATCACTTTAGTTTAATATTTTCTCTGGAATAAGTAATATTTAGGTGTTGCCTTTGTCGTCGCTGTTTATGTTGTAGCGACGGTTAAGGGCACATTAACAGGTTCGTTTCATCCCTAATTCTCACTTCTATTTATCTATCAACGACTATATGGCAACACTATGTCCTGCTTATGTTACTTCGTGGTAATGATCTCATTGCAAACTGTACTCAGGTGCACTACAATGCGTTGGAAAAAGATTAAAGTGAGAACAGAAACCAGCAACAAGTCAAGTACACAGTGGCACAGTACAGAGTATACAATACGAAATAAAATGTAAAAGAGACATCAATATGAAAGTGTGCATATTGACGGATAATTATTAGTGAATTACAAAAATAAATTAAAAAAAAGAAAGCAAAAGAAAATAAAAGCCCGGAATTTTTTAATAGATGAAGCGTCTTAGCAGTTAATAATCAACGGCTATAATTTGTTCTGTGCTTCGTCAATTCTGGGCGTAAAATGTATTTCCGTCCAAAATTCGTAGATGACGTGCTTATTTTATTTTCCATTTAATTTTAGAAGCATGTCCATGAGATATTGGTTTTAAATTTCGATACAAAGCCAGCAATTTTGTGGGAAGAAGTAAGTCAATTGAGTTGATCTCAGTGCTCAACTGGCACTCATTTTATTGACCTCGGTGGTTTTGAACTCAAATCGCAATGACGGACAAAACGCTGCTAAGCAGTGTGCCTAGCGTGCTAACGATTCTGTCAAACTTGCCGCCTTTGGGTGGTAAATATATCAAATTCAAAAAGATAAATAAAATATGATATAGTATATTTGGTAGGTTTCTACCGAGTCACCTGCTAGATATAGGAACAATAGTGTGTCAATGACTACGCGTTCAAAATACGTCAAGTGACTGAGGAAAGGTAATTGTATAGCATGTGTAAAAATAACTTTTATCTGCTTCTATTTCTAGCAGCCTGAGCGACAACGACGCTCTTAGACTTGTTGTATCGACCAGCTATATAATGTTGGTTCCAAATTATTCAACACATACAGAAACAGTATCCACGTTATAGGATTTAATATATGAAAGATATCTTTCAATTGATGTGACAGACAATATACAGAAATATCACCATCTCCATGGCAAATACAATAATAAGAGTTATATTTCGTTGTAGTCTATATATAGTGCCATAGGCAGCGATTTACAGTGTCGGTAGTACTGCTAAATCTCTGAAATAGTGCTATTATATTTCCATTAATGCATAGCGTTATTAAACAACGTCTGACATTTAGTAGATACACATATATAAAACTTACATTATATTATAGAATAATAGTTAGCTTCAGAGAATGGTAAGCCACAAACACAGTTTCCTTAGTATTCACAAACCTTATGTTTTCTGAAGCATTGTGTATCGTAGAATTGTAAGAGTACCACATAAAATGCTGTTTTGCGTTTAGTTACGATCCTCCCTGTTCTCTGCTCGAATCTCTCCGTGGTGGGCTGCCGTAAATGATGGTAAATAGGCAAAATTGGTAAAGCATCAGCAAAAAATACCTTACGTTATTTCTTCCAGTTGCTTATGTTCTGTGTTCGAATTCCGCTGAGGTCAACTTCACATTTCATCCTTCCTGTGTCACAAAAGAGTTTCAGTTAAGTATTGAAGTTGACTAGCGCCTGCATTCCAAACTCCTGGACTTGTGCCTGAATTATACCCATTATTATCTTGAGGTATTACAAAATCCGATATAAAACAAAGTTCAATAGCTGGAATTTTCATTTTCACTCCTTTACTTTTTGGAACTGAGCTTTCATCGGAATTCACTGCGTGTGTCATTCCTAAAACCAATGCATAATAAACGTAAAAATGGACTTTGCTCTAAAACACAATGCGCTTTTTCTGTCTTCTTGCCGATGCTCACGCCCTTCGTCGATATACATCGGCAAAAAGCTGAAAGAACTGAGATACAAATATATAAACGTATATAATATAACGAGAAAAACAGAGAGTGATGAATAAATGGAAGCTATGATAAAGTATAATCTTTGCTTTCCACGATGAGATGCTAAAGGATATCAGAGCTCCATAGTTCAATGCAGATTACTTCTAAACATAGTAGAAACCGCATATTATAATCATTGACAATATTATCACACAGTTATTACTGATATTAAGATTTATGTGATGCAAACACGCTCAGCATATTTTAACATCATCCACTTAATGTAGTATGCCGGTCGAAGTTATCTAAACGTTTCTTCACGAGGCGATCACAATAAGCGGCTTCCACTGTAAATCAATATCATCACAGTTCAAATGTGACAGTGTAACCTTAAGACAGTGGGTTTATCTGCTTCGTACCATCGTACCATATAGAGTTAAGTTTGATATACAGTTAACCATCAAAATAATATATAGATGTTTCTTTTAGAGATAACAGTATGCATTACGAAATTAATTAATCCGATGAGGCAAATTACATTAATAACCCTCTGTATCCTACACACTCTCTCCTTCCCTCTCTTTCTGTCTCTCTCTCTCTTTTTGTCTTTCTTTCTCTCTCTCTCACTTTCCTTCTCTTCGCCTCATTCTCTCTCTCTCTCTCTCCCTCTCTCTCTCTCTCTGTATATATATGTATATATATATATATATATATATATATGTATATATGCATATAAATATGTCTGGTAAGAGAGGGAAAGAGAGAAAGAGATATATATATATATATATAAGATAGTTATAGACAAATACATTCACATATACATATATACATACATACAAACAAAGAAACACACACATACAAACACACACACACACATACACACACATACTCACAAACACACACAAACGCACACACACACACTCACACATACACACACTCATATATATATATATATATATATATATATATATATATATATATATATATATATAGATAGATAGATAGATATGGTGCGGTTATAGAGTTTGCTATGTAATTCCATTGATATTTTCTTTTAAATGAATATTCGGAAAATTACATTTCTGTACGGCATCGTAGCTAGCCATTCCTAGAAAATCGCAGCCATTTACTACTACATATTAACAGATATGATGCTGGAAAGAATTTTTACAATTGTGCTCCTCTACTTCTCCTTCCCTTCCATGTCACTTTCTCACCCTACTCTCTCTTTCAGTCTTACTTATCTTTACCATTATATATATATATATATATATATATATATATATATATATATATATATATATATATACAGGGCAGGGAATCGTCAATTAGTAATATAATTGATAATTAACAATTTTGCCGGGTAGCTCAGTATGAAAAAACCTTATCGGTAAAATCATTTATAATCATAAATATATAGGGATTGACAGTAACCTGCTTCTCCAACATACCGAGAATTCAGAAATAGCAGCCAAAGAACTACTGATTCCAAAACTACAAATTTTACTCAATTTAGAGTAAAATATCAGTTTAGAGTAACATTTGTGGTTTTGGAATCAGTAGTTCTTTGGCTGCTATTTCTGAATTCTCAGTATGTTGGAGAAGCAGGTTACTGTCAATCCCTATATATTTATGATTATTATTATTATTATTATTATTATTATTATTATTATTATATATATATATATATATATATATATATATATATATATATATATATATATATTCACACATACATACATGCGAGTGTTAGTATAAGTGTGTATAAATGTATGTTATTTGAATCTGTATCCCCTTCTCTTGTGTATGTGCATGCTTATTACTACGTTCACTCTTAAGAGATGTTTCATTCTTAGTCGAATGAATTCTACCTCGTTGTATGACCGGCACCTCTTTAGTCTATTCGATACCAAAGAGATGGGGGCGTAAAGTTTATGCAGTCTTATTATTATTGGGCGAAATGCTTGGTAGCATTTTGTCTGTCTTTACGTTCTGAGTTCAAATTCTGCTGAGGTGGACTTTGCCATTCATAATTTCGAGGTCGACGAAATAAGTACCATTTGAGCACTGGGGTCGATCCAACAGACTTCTCCCTTCCTCAAAATTTCAGGCCTTGTGCCTGTGATAGAAAGGATTATTATTGTTGTTATTATTATTATTATTATTATTATTATTATTATTATTATTATTATTATTATTATTATTATTATCATTATTATTATTATTATTATTATTTTTTTTTTAATTTGCTGTTTGGATGTAATAAAAGTATCATTGACACCTTAAAGTTTCTTTAAAAGTATTCACATAACTACTCTCTCTGTCTCTCTGTCTCTCTCTCTCTCTCTCTGTCTCTCTCTCTCTCTGTCTCTCTCTCTGTCTCTCTCTCTGTCTCTCTCTCACACACACACACACAAACACACAATGTATATTCATTTGTTTGGTCATGGAAATATATTTCTGAAGACGGTTATTCTTCATTGCTACCGGAGTCAGGCACTCATACATAATGAATGACAGTCGTTGACATCTATACTAAGTAAAGACTGTAACTGTCGAGTGAAAGAGAAAGAGAGAAGAGGGCTAGATAGAGAAAGAGATAAAGAGAGAGAGAGTGAGAGCGAGAAAGAGGTAGGAAAGTGGAGAGAGGGGAAAAGTGAGAGCAATAGAGTGAGAGAGAGTAGCCATTAGATAACACAAGACTTGCTTGTCTCAGTGCTACACCGACTCTTTAGAAATCTCTCATTGCCTCTTTCAAATTGGCTCGATTATTTTCCATTTTTCACCTGCCCTGTCACTTACTCACCATAGTTATCTGTCTGTGTCTATATATATTAATCTCTCTCTCTCTCCCTCTTTTTCTCTGTCTCTCTCTGTCTGTCTGTCTGTCTCTCTCTGCATGCTTCCATATATATGCTTTAGATATATATATATGTGTGTGTGTGTGTGTGTGTGTGTGTGTGTGTGTGTGTGTGTGTGTGTGTATGTGCATATACATATATATACATATACATATATATATATATATATATATATATATATATATATATATATATATATATATATACTACAGAAATACACCTTACGAAAACGACAGAAGTTAAACAACTATTATTGCACTTGATCCTGTAAAGCAGGCATGAGAAACAAGCAAGAAAAGGGCCAGGCTCAGGCAAAAGAAGAGCCGCATTCGGGCCGCATTTTTTGTGCACCACACACAAGACACTATATGTACGTATACATATCGGCCTTTTCCCTCCGACTCTAATGCTGTTACGCAATCCTTTCGTCCTACATTAATTCGAGCAATATCCATGTGCTTTTCCCTTTTTCCCTATACATATTCACTCGCTCTTTCTCTGAATTAGGTTTCCTACGATTTGCTTAATATAATAAGATATGATGCTGGCTGAACTATTCATACATCGTTTGTTAAATTATAGTATTTTTTTTTTTTTTTTTTTTGTGTAGTACGATTTCTGATAAGCAGTAACCCGTAAGGCGCGCTACTATAAAAAGTTGCCCTCGACTGTTATAGATGTTCTATGCTAGGAAAATAATGCCCACTCGATAAGAATTCCAGCCGAGCGGTTTATGCTGAATACTATAGTAGCAGTTTTGTCAGAACAACCCCGTTTATTCAAATCTACATAAGCCATGAGAAGCGACAGACTTCTTAAACAAAGTAACCGGGGAATGCTAATATTTCACAAATACATAACAGCGAAAAACATTGTGAAAATAACAGCATTTACTGCCCAGCAATCAATTCTTCTTCTGCTCCTCTCCCGCCTTCTTGTTCATCTTCGTATAGATAAATAGATAGATAGATAGATAGATAGATAGATAGATAGATGTGTGAATGTATGTATATATACATATATGTATGTATAAATATATATGTATCTATATGTTTTCATACACACGTACATTCCCGCACATTCCCGCACATTCCCGCACATTCCCGCGTTTATACATTAATATAATCTTACAATCTTCTCTGTGTACGGCTATATATATATATATATATATATATATATATATATATATATATATATATATATAGATAGATAGATAGATAGATACATATATAGATAGGCATACATACATACATACATACATACATATACTATATAGAATTCAGAAACTAAAAGATGTATACATATATATAAATATAGTTTCATGACAGAGGATGGTAGACAGGAATGTCGATATAGATATATTGATAATTCCTTTGTTATATCTTTTTTTATTCTCCAGCAACCGCCCTCTCTCTCCCTCTCCCCCCTCCCCTCCCCCTCTCTCTCTCCCTCTCTTCCTCCCCCTCTTTCCCTCTCTATTTCTCTTTCTTGTCAGACACTCTCTATGTACTCAGCTCTTTCTTTTTTCTCTGTCATACACATATTTACAGACTACAGATACAATCTCACAGTCGCATATGTCTTCTATGCCCACTTTCTCTCCTCCGACTCTCCCTCCCTCCCTCTCTCTGTCTCTCTCTCTTCTTTCCTTTCTTTATCTTCCTTCCTCAAAATCTTTTCCACTATCTCTTTTTTCTACGAGTTACCTTTCGATAAAAATATCACTGATTTATGATCATTATTCCAATTATATTGTTGGTCTACGCATACACTACTGCACATGAGCGTACATATGCTTATATATATATATATATATATATATATATATATATATATATATATATATATATATATATATATATATATATATATATATATCAGTAAATAGTATGTGACAATTACTCGGTAGCCATGATAAAACTCCGAGCTTTGGATGTCGGAGCGGAAACCCACTCCACCATTTCTTCAATTATCTGGCCATCGAAAAGTGCTATGAAAAATATCTATGTATGTCTGTTGTCTTAAATTTTCTATCAATATATATATATATATATATATATATATATATATATATATATATATATATATACATACATATATATGTATATGTAATTATATACATATATATATATATATGTATATATAGGTATATACCTATGTGTGTGTCTGAGTATGTTTTCCCGAGTGTGAGTGTAAGTATGTATGTATATGAGTCACTATATTGTTAGTTGGAATTTCATGCTTGTTTGGAAATCGCACGGAATCGAAGACACTATTTCGAGAATAGTGTCAAGGATCGTGTTTATTTCTGCAGCACACCAGTAAATACTCTTCTCATCAATCAAAGCACGTCACCATTTGACACGCTTGCAGATCTAAGAAAATAACTAGGTCACAATGATGTGAATGACTACGCGCATGCTCAGTTCTAGCAACAGCAAAATTATAATGTAACGTGATTAGATCATTAATCCTTTGCAATAAGTTATTGAAGCAGTTTCCCTGAATAGTTAACGAAATAATCAGTAGACACCTTCATTTTGATATCGTAAACTTTTGTAGTTTCTAAATCTGACTCGCGTCTGCTGAAGACGTGGTGTTCGTGAGAGATATCTCCATGATAGCGAGACCAGGACAGTAACCTTCAATAGAATGTGCTTGCTATAACTTGCCGATAGTCTCATGGTCAACAAACGAGAATATTCATTTGCTGCATACATTCAGACGGAACTATAATGTTAGTAATGTAGGGCACACGTAGATATTGTTTTTCTTATCTGACATTCTTAGAAAGCGAAATTCTCTTCATAACTGTAGGTTTTACAAAGATGGTAGTATAGCAGGGCAAACAATGTGAACAATAAACAACTATACCACTAAGATATAGGAAGGGCTCAAAACAGTGACACAGACCTGTCGATCGCCAGCTTTCTAGAGAAAACTCTAATAATCTTAAACTCAGGAAAAAACTTACCTCTATGAACGCCAAACATAAAACCTACATACATATATAAAAGATCCATCCCTCACAATCCTAACTGCGAACGTGTTGGCATGATTTAAAGTTTTCTATGATATCGCATCAGGCAAGGACATCTTTGATGAAGCTGTCATCTGTTATATCGAAGAGTTAGCAAAAGCATTTCAGCGAGAAGGCATATTACTCTGAGAAACCATCAGCTACTCGGCATATGTAAAATGTAATAAGAGGACGGTAACCAAGTTAATATAGCGACGTACACGGGTAATTTTCTCGGATGTAGATGAGGTCTTCATAGTTCTATTAAGTTAAAAAAGAAGATTCATTTATATATATATAGATAAAATGAGTTTTTCAATGCACACAACAGTAACGTCAGCCTTACTGGCCTGAAAAACATTGCTTGCTAAATCATCTCAACATAAGATATACTGTATAAAATATTCTGTATAAAGAATCAAGTGATATATTGAGTACCGTAAAGAACACTCGGCGGCATTGAAGGCAATTATGGTTAATTTACTGCGAAGACATTCAATTATCATTAAGGAATAGAAATTATTCTCCTTCCTTGTACAAATTAAACAGGAAAATCAATCAGCAAATGATGCTTAGTTCTTTAATAAAGTGAGCCATTATATAAGAAAAGAAAATACGTGTAATTGTAGTTGTCACTTTACCAACAAATTTCAGATATTGAAGCGACCATAATATTTTCTGCTCGATATCTGACACATTGTTAGACTAGAATCATTAAAAGGCTTTACACCAGAAACATATCCCTGCGTCTGAACAATTATATTCAACTTGAATTTGCGAAAAGGAGGTCTTATGAGCTGAGTAATTATCTTTGATGATGTCTTTAGACGTGGATTGTGTTTCCATCCTTACTTTACAAAGGTCGTCAATATTCCTTTAGTTTGCATCAAATTCGACGACATAACATGCATTGGCCAACAAGAGATGAATTTATTAGGGTTAGTGAAAACACCAACTATTATGTTATTTCATGAAGTTTTGTAATTGATCAAAAACTTATTTTGCGAATACGGGAAATTCGCAGTAATAAGAGTATGAATATATATCCATCCTTCCATCCATCCATCCATCTATGACTAGAGCAAGTTATGGCTGAGTTTGGAATTTTGGGGAGAGAATGCAAATCTTTAATTTATACTCTAGAAATGAACATGATACATGAGATTGTAAAATTCTGCAAGACCTTCTTAAGAGTTAAAGGATGTCAGTTAAATCAATATACTTTCCTTCTCGACCTTGTAACAAAGTCGGTAGCAGATCAAAATTGAGTCTAAATTTAAAAAGAGGAGACACCCCCACATACATACATACATACCTACATACATACATACAAAAAGTGAGAACAAGGGGACTAAGATACAGTCATAGAGACAGACTACATATATATATATATATATATATATATATATATATATATATATATATATATATATATATATATATATATAACTGTATTTTGTACGTAACTGTATTTTGTGGATCAGAACAAACTCTGCTAGCCTACACTGTAATACCAAGTTCGTTCGATGTTGGCTGCAGAGAATTCTGTTTGTATATCATGCAAAACATGGTTTGGAAATGCAGGTTACAAACGCTCCTGTCATGATACGCTGAAATGACGTAAAGCTTATGTCTGAAGAAACGAAATAAAGATGATACCCTTAAACGTACGATTTTGTTAGCATTATTTTCTATCAGGCCAAGGCGGTGAGCTGGCAGAATCGTTAGCACGCTGAGCAAAATGCTTAGTGGCATTTTGCCCGTCGCTACGTTCTGAGTTCAAACTCTGCCGAAGTCAACTTTGCATTTTATTCTTTCGGAGTCGATGTAATCGACTGGCACCCTCCCATCCAATTTCGGGCCTTGTGCCTAGAGTAGAAAAGAATCGTTAGCACGCTGGACAGAATGCTTAGCGGTATTTCTCCCGTCACTACGTTCTGAATTCAAATTCCGCCGAGGTCAACTTTGCCTTTCATCCTTTCGAGATCAATGAAATGAGTCGATATAATCGGCTAGCCCCCTTCACCCTAAATTTTCAAGGCCTTGTGCCTAGAATAGAAATAATTATTTCCTCTCAGGCTTTGGCGGCGAGCAGGCAGGATAGTTAGCACGCAGGGAGAAAAGCTAACCGGCATTTCACTTCATTACGTTTTGAGTTCAAATTCTGCAGGGGTCGACTTTGCCTTTCATCGTATCGCGGTCGATAAATTAAATATCAGTGAAACACTGGGGTTGATGTAATCGACTAATCCCCTCCCCCAAAGCCTCCGGCCTGATGCCTTTAAGAGAAAGGATTATTTTCTATCAGGCGTTATTGAATTGTACACTGAAGTCTAATGCAAGATAATGTATTTCACAGTACATCTGTAGGTCAAACTGAAGCTAATGAGTGATATAGTAGAATATATATAAACCGGAGATCTTGCTCCGTGACAACCGTCTTTGCTGTCCCTAAGTTGGACAAAAGAAGTCTCAATGTGACGAAGGAAATTATTGTTTACGAATGTTTGCATCATGCTTGGGAACATGGCTGTAAGTATCATGTTTAATTGGTACAGTCTGAGAATTTTTCCTTCTTATAAGAGGAGTCATAATTTTTATTTTCCTTTAAATTGCTTAACAGAAATGATGTATTGCTCCCATGGCGTTTGTCATCTTTCTGTACATGGTAGGATAACATCAAGAACACACTCTCATATCAGAGACCTAGCTGAAATATTTGTAATCAAAAGGATTCGAGTCCTAGGTGGTGGTGGTTTAAAACGGGTAGCGGATTAGATTTACCATGAAAGAACAGTGTGTATTTATATATTGAGTTGTGCTCTAGTAGAAATACGTAAGCAGAAAGTGAAATAGAATGAGTGAGTGAGACATGGAGAAATTCAGAAGATTGACGAAAATAGGAACAAATTCTAGAGCGCGATATTTCACGGTAATAGAAGTAACATCTCATTGACATACATATATTATTGCCTCCAATCTTCCACGGGGTCGATAACGGAAGTACTTGTCAAGTGCTGGCGTAGATAGAAATAAATATGTCACATTCTCAAAATGTATGGCCTTGTGCCAAATTTTGAAATTATTATTAGTCACATCAGTGCTTCGAGAAATGAGAGCAAATTGATGCAGTTCTCTATTTCTTCTGATATTTATATACTTTCTGACTTGATGATATGGCTTCCACATTCTTACATTATTTTTCTTCTGCTGGATACACCAAATATACTCCAACTAACACTTCTTTATTTACTTCATTCATACTGCTTTAGGCAGCAAGCGATTGCTATTTTATGTCATTGATTAAAAGTAGCAACCGATTCCGCAATAATTTTATATTTCGATTCCACTGCCTGGTATCTCCTAAGATATCCTCGGGTTGATGAAAATATTGTGAGTTACGAGGGTAGATAAGAAGTATAAGCCAACCTCTTCGATGAACAGTGTGTTCAAAAAGGTGATCTAGCTTTGTCATGCATTATAACACAAATTCTGATTGAAATTAATAGTATACAAATACCCAGCCTGTAACCTTAACATTTACTAATTATATTATTTTTCTCAAGCCGTAGGAGTCAGATGGCCGTAGGAGTCATTGGAATTCCACACCGATTACTGGAATTCTTTTGCATATAATTAACCGAGAACAAAACATGTATTTCTGAACAAGACGTTGGTACACTGCTATGTTCAAGACCAGTACTTTTCAGTGGAGGGCTAAGTTGAATACATAAGCCCCAGAATTTGATTATTACTTATTTTATCAACACCTTGAGAAAGAAATGCATGGTAGACCACAAGGTGATTTGAACTCAGAACGTAAGGAGAAGCTAAGAATTTAGTCAGAGGAGTTTAAGATTCTGCCAGACTTACGTAACAATACAATAGTTCTGTTCGTCGAATAGCAAAAGGCAAAAGCTTTCTCGGCTGATAGTAGTTTACACACACACACACACACTCACACTCACACATACACACACACACACACATATGTATATGTATATACATATATATATCTAAATATATATATACATATATAAATTTATATTTTTACGAATATACATACGTACATAAATACGTATATACATACATATACATACACATACACACATATATGTATATATGTATGTATGCAATAATTATAACAATAGAGAATATGGAGACTGGTATAAACACACACGCTCACACACTCACTCTCTCCCATACACACAATTACACACATAAGTGTATATATATATATATATATATATATATATATATATATATATTCTAAATCTAAATGATATCGAAGTTATTGATATTTTAGATTCCAGTGTTGACGTTACTATAATATCCTACTTCTGGAGTGATTCCTAATTTATTGGTAGAATCTTCTTTCGCGACTTTTGTTACTCTTTCTCTTTTGCCATTGAACAGGACTAAATTTAACATTATATATGTCAATCTCACTCCTTTCCTGTTCTCTCTCCCTCTGTCTCCCACGAACTTTACATACATATGTATATATGTTGGTGTGTCTGTGTTTATACATACCTATCTATCTCTCTATTCGCATAAAAATACATAGATATATGCATATATACATACATACATATGTATATCTATATATATATGTATATATATATATATATATATATATATATATATATATATATATATATATATATATATATATATATATATATATATATATATATATATACACACACACATACACGCACACATAAACGTATGGGTATATATATCTTTATATCTATTTATCTCATATATCTATCACGTCCTAGTAATTTGTCTTGTTCTGCATACCCTCATGTCTATCAATCAAATTGATCTACTAAATAGATTTCTGTCTAATTCTATAAGAAGACCTACGTTTACTTTTATTTTTCCTTAGATATATCATTTGTTTTGCTTTTTTCTTTTCTTTTTCTTTTTTTCTTTTTTCTTTCGTTTTGTCTTTATTTTCTTTCCGTTTCACGCCTTGAATCTCATATTTCTAATAGAATTTATTCCCTCATTCCTGCTCTTTTCGATCTCACACTAACTTATTTTCTATATTCCCGCATCGCTTCCTATCATGTATGTGTTCCTTGCCCATTCCTGAATGGCATAACACACCTTTCATCTTCTGTTGAAACTATATCGCAGTAATAAGATGTTTCATATCCTATTTTGCGCGCCGACGTTTTTAGTAATACCTTTTATATTTATACAGAAATAACAGCCAAGTCCACCAAAATCATAGTTCACTATCTTAGAAAAAATGAAGGTATTATTGGTGAAGGAAAACATTATATATATATATATATAGCTACTCATACCACTGCCACTACTAACAACCACCAACAACAATGATAAAGGTGATGATAATGGTGATGGTGATAATTGAAATGTAAAAATCATTGTGAAATGTTGTTTATAACAGATCTCTTGACATGTTCTACGAACCATGACGCCTAACCAAACACCAGTCAACATAAGTAATTTACAGTTTGAAAAAACATTCGGGAACCTATACAAATATATTTAAGTCACACATTTTAGCCATCTCACTACAGCTGTAAATTGTAAAACATAACAGTCACCACTACTATATGAACGTGAAGATTGTGTAGTTTAAAGCATGAAAGTACTAGTTCAATCAAAATGGACATTTAATATTTTATCATTTCTTTATATCATATTATCTAATATTATATTATTATAAGATTGTAAATAAAACGCGAAAATCAGAGTTGAAATTTATTTGAGTAATATATTCTTATATTCACAATCATACATGCTTGTGTGTGTGTGTGTATGTATAGATGCATATACATGTGTGCATATATATATATATATATATATATATATATATATATATATATATATATATATATATATATATATATATATACATATATTTATATATATCAGGACGGTTATTGGAATTCTATAGTGCATAAGTAACCGGGATCACAACATTCTTTTGAATAAGATGTCGGTAGATTGTTGTGTTCAAGCCCAGCAGTTTTAAGTGGAAGGTGAAGCCGATTGCAACAAACGCAGAATTTGACTGTTACTCTATTTTACCAACACATTGGGATGAAACGCAAGGTTGACCTCAGCGTGACTGGAACGTACAGAGATTAACCATATAGTCCACTGTGCTTACGTTTCCGCCAGATCACTGCTTTCTTATCCATAGTTATCAGCATATAATTACCAACAGTTTTACGTAGCAATGAAATAGTTTTGTTGGTCGAACAGCAAATTGCAAGAGCTTTATCAGCTGAAGGTTTTATGGTCGAGAAGATTATTTCTTTGTGAGCATAAGTTGAGAAAGGCTCCTCTTTTCAATGGCAAATTAAAAGAAAATTTAAGGACTTATATTCAAGGGACTCTTCTCTGAAAGATAAATATTTCCCAAGCTACTTTGTATTTAGTCACATGCAATATTAAACCAGGTCAAGCCGTTGACTTAGCCGCAAGCGGATAGGAACAGGGAAAGCGGATTAGTCCTGCAAAATAGATTTGTTGACATGGAGTACAAAAATGATAGTATCAAATTACGTCATTGTTTGTGTTAAGGGAAAATGTATTTTGATAGCCTTGTACCATTGCAAAACACAATGGAATGCAATTGAGACCTAATACTTATAATTATAGTTTACCAGCCAAGTCACGCTGCAATAAGTCACTTCATATCATATCTTGCACTCTCAACTTTTCTGTAATATGTTATGTCTTTATCTATTTAGAAATACCAGCCAAATTCACCTAGACCATGTTCCACCTTTTTAGTAAAAAGAAGGTATCATTGGTCAATGAAAGCATTGTATACATACATACACGCACACATATACATATAAAATCATGCAAAGAAACAGATGTGTGTATATGCATGTGTGTGTGTGCGCGCGTATGAGTATGTATGTGCATCTATAAGTGTATGTGCGTGTATATATATATATATATATATATATATATATATATATATATATATATATATATAAAGAGAGAGAGAGAGAGAGAGAGAGAGAGAAAGGAAGACAAAGAGAGATACATTCACATACACACATGGGAAGTGGAGGGTGAGGAGAGAAATGAGGGGGATTGCCAAGGTATGAAAAGCGAAGAATGTCTTTGATCTTTGATCGTATACCCACACGATCAGGGCTGATTTGTTGCTAAACCACATCAGGAACTCTTGTAAATTTATAATTCTCTAGCTATTTTGATCTATAGCTTTTTTCTTTGTGCTTGTTGTTTAGCCCCAGGTAATACATTACGATCAAAAGCCTTACAGATATAATGATTTTTTCTTTCAATCCTAATACATTAAGGACTGTATTATCCAATGAGTAACCCTTTCCTTAAGACAATATTGTTGGATGTAATGGAAATTTCATTGATATTTTGTGTTAGAACTTTGAACAGATAAATGTTTTCTTTGACACAAGCTTGCCTTTTCTCTGTCTCTCTTTTTCATTTATTCTGTAGAGTATGTGCGGAAAGAAATTTCTCTGAGTATCAAATTTTAGGATGCAAATTTGGAAACTCTTATCGATAACATTCAGTCTTTTCTTTGTTTTCAGCATAATGATACTGCAGTTAATTCCCGAAACATCTTAGTATGTTTCTATTAGTCGTTTTAGTTTCGGCATGTATTGAAATTTAGTCATTTTGTACTTTATTTCAGAGCCCTACGGCTCTAGATTTTGCATCCACGCCCACAATTTATTTTCTTATTCAGACTTAGCTACAAGGATGACGTTATACACATAGAAAAGTTCCAATGTTATGGTCAAGAAGTCAAAGATAAATAGGATGTGACTGAAAGCCGAGACTTAGATCCATCTATCTATTAACTCTCATCTTACTGACTTATCCGTGTACATGGCTTGAACGTCTCTTTCTAGCCATTCATATGCTGCTAGTTTCAGCAGTAACCACTATTTTGGGAAGAAATACCTCTGTTAAAGGCTTCCTTATGGTCGGTGAATGCTCAGTACAGTGGTTTACACTAGACTAAATAACTCACCTGTAGTCACCTTGCTTCGAAGGAAACTTCAGTAGAACGTCTCCCTAATACATAAAAAAAACTGCATTGCATCTACTGTTACTCTCTAACTCATTATTTCTGCTATAGTTCCAACTTCTGCAATGATAATTACTCCATACTTTCTGCTTTTTCTTTTTAAAGTATATTGACTATCGCAGATCTTGTCCAATTTCTTAAAGTTGGTTTTGCAGAATTCATGATACACAATGCAGGCACAATGGCCCAGTGGTTAGGAGAGCGGACTCGCGGACTGAGGATCGCGGTTTTGATTCGCAGACCAAGCGTTGTGAGTATTTCTTGAGCGAAAACACCTAAGCTCCACGAGGCTCCAGCAGGGGGTGGTGGCGACCCCTGTTGTACTCTTTCGGCCCAACTTTCTCTCACTCTTTCTTCCTGTTTCTAGAGTAACGCTGCGATGGACTGGCGTCCCGTCCAGCTGGAGTGGGTGGGGGGACGCATACACCATAGAAACCGGGAAACCGGGCCCATAAGCCTGGCTAGGCTTTCAAAGGGCGAAGCTTATCGTTATGATACACAATATAAGGGAAAATCACACATTATCTACAGAAGTTGCTAAATGGAATACTGTAGTTTAAGCCCTGAACAACTGTCATCTAACAATTTTCTTCCTCAACAGTCTCGCTTTGCCTTAGAGCTATATTACTTGACGATAACTTTTCTGTCTTTTATTTTAAGGGAGCAGGTTTTGATGTAGGGTCGAACTGGCAGCTATTTCTAGCAGACCATATGTTGCAAGTTATAAAACTTTCCCATTTTCTTACCTTCTCTCAATTTCCCTTCATATCTATCTATCTATCTATCTCTCTCTCTATATCTATCTATCTATCTATCTTTCTATCTATCTATCTATTTATCTATCTATCTATCTATCTATCTATCTATCTATCTGTATGCGTGTATGTATGTGTGTGTGTGTGTGTGTGGGTGTGTGTGTCCTGCGAGCTTCTTCACGGTTTCTGTCCATGAAATTCTCTCATAAGGTACTGGTCGACTCGTGAATATAGTAGCAGACACTTGCCTACGGTGCCACGCTGTGGGATTGAACCCGGTACCACATAGCTGCAAAGTGATTTTTTAAAAAATGTATTGGTTCGTGGCTATCATATAAATACTTGAATAATCTGCCGCGCAGTGGGCTCGAACCTAGAGCTACGGAGTAGCATAGTAAAACTTTTAACCTCGTTGCCATGTTTGTCTTAGGATTCATGAGCTAACCGTAATGTAATATCGGACGTTGTAATATTGGACAAGAGACCCTACACTTACTTGTCATTCCTTCCTACTGATTTTTAAGTGATCAATATAAAGTGCTAACTTAATGATTCTTGATTTATCGATTTCCTTCGGTAGCGTTATTGCAAGCTACAAGCGATAAAAAATAGTGACATGTAATCAATACGGCCAAACTCCTGCTTATTGTTCAGGGTTCATATGATGTTTGATTTATTAATATTAGAAACTCCTACATTGTGTACACGAGTTAGCTATAGGTATGCTGATGTTGTTGTTGTTGTTATTGTTATTGCTGTCGTTGTTGTTGTTGCTGTTGTAGTTGTGTAACTCCAGATTAAATCTGATCTTGTAAAACTATGATCTGTTCATTCCCACCGTACCACTCACGTCTTTTATGAGGGCTACACACTGTTGGATGCTTTCTTGTCCCTTTTAAAGAGAGTTAGGGTATGGCCGGAGAGAATATCTGGCAGTTCATTAACAGTAGTCCCCTTTTTCTATTTTATCTGAGTTATATGAGTAAGGAAAGGGGCACCTATAAAATTAGCGTAGGAAACCTGAGAACGAGGCATGATTTTTTATAAGCCCTGATTAAATACGCGCACACACACACACACACCCACACCACCACCACCAACAACAACACCATCATTCCCCACACACGAGATTATGTTGTTAAACCTTCGACAAACTGAGTCCAATGACCTGCGTAATTTCACTCAAAACTCGGTCAAATACAGCATAATGGGGCAGAAACTTTGGTATAGTACTATACTGTTGGCACTCCGTCGCTTGATCCGATCAACGGAACAGCCTGCTCGTGAAAGTAACGGGCAAGTGGCTGAGCACTCCACAGTCACGTGTACCCTTAACGTAGTTCTCGGGGATATTTAGCTTGACACACTGTGTCA
This sequence comes from Octopus bimaculoides, assembly GCF_046866305.1. NCBI lineage: Eukaryota > Metazoa > Mollusca > Cephalopoda > Octopoda > Octopodidae > Octopus > Octopus bimaculoides. The sequence continues at coordinate 16,037,290 of NC_142946.1, read as the reverse complement.
AGGCTGACCCTTTGAATTACAGGGATAGCAGAAACAGGAAGTAAGAGGGAGAAAATTTGTGGTGAAAGAGTACAGCAGGGTTCGCCACCATCCCCTGCCCGAGCCTCGTGGAGCTTTAGGTGTTTCCGCTCAATAAACACTCACAACGCCCGGTTTGGGAATCGAAACCTCGATCCAATGACCGCGAGTCCTCTGCCCTAACCACTGGGCCATTGCGCCTCCAGTACTATACTATAGCATACGTTTTACCCAAATAGCCATAGCTACATCATATTGTTAGGTTATACACTGACAGTGAAGTGGACAATAATCTCTGCAGAGCTCTAAATTAATATTTCTCTTACACTCTATGTATCTTGATAATACAAAATATTTTCGTCTAGCCTGATTTACCTGTCAATACAAGTTAATTCCTAATTTTCACACAGAGTAATTTTTGATTGTGCTGGACAGCATTCTCTACAAAGCTCAGAGTAACAAGATTTTTATCTGTTTATTAAATTCCGGCGTATTTGTCAGTTTTGTTTTTGTAACATAACTGAGGTAGTGAAATCGTACATAAGGTCAGCCCATCAGAAAAATTGGCGGTTGAATAAATAAATATATAGACCCATAGAAACAAATAATTACGACCGCTATGTGTTCAAGAACCATTACAGTTAGCGATTATTATCCACATATCCGTGTTTAATATTGTGAAATGAATGAGAAATTAACGAATACCACACCGAGTATTGCATCTGAAGCATCTAAAGCAACACACAAACAATATCTGGAACCGAATCCCCATAGATTGGAGAACCGATATATTTAGGAGAAATTATTGACTAGACATACGACGTTAGACTTATGTAAATGTTATGATTTATGCATTCGATGGCGTTTTGTTTAATATGTTACCCACTGAGATATTTGTGTGTCTAATGATGAATTTCACTTGTATGCGAGAAAATACTACGTATTTACTGTCTGTCATTGAAAAAATAGAAAACCAAGTCGTTATTTGTCCTTATTTTGTAGTGCGATAAATACACTCAAATAATTGAACTTTTGTGATCATCTTTATCAATCGACGCTTGATTAAGGCTATTGATATTACAGAATGAAGATAATGGCTGAAGAATCGTTCATTACTTTTTTTTTTATTCTCACTTGCAGTATTAGCTGAAGTGAAAAATGAACTAGTTACACATTTTCAGCCATCCATACCTATATAAACACATTTATACATATATTAATTCATTCGTTTGTTTGTTTCACTCGGTGGTGTACGGCCATACTGGGGCGCCGTATTGAAGGGGATTTCGGTCCATCAAATCAACCATGGTGCGAGTTTTAAGTCTAATGATTATTCTGTCGAAATCTAATTAAGGG
>NC_142946.1:16018416-16030916 GCF_046866305.1 Octopus bimaculoides | reverse complement strand
TTAGCCACTAATGATATCCAATGTCATTAGAAGGCTAAGGGTATATTAGATTGGTCTCTCTTCCTAACATATGAGGTGTCATCAAATGAAGACACATAAATATTACAATTAGACTCAGTTATTAACACTTTCCTACGAAGACAGATAATTAATAAGTGGTAACGAAGGTATAAAGATAGTAATATATACTATGTGAAGCGCTGGTTTAGTAAATGATAATTCATACAAAGTGACTCATATTAATCTTTACTTCTAGAAGCACAAGGCCTGAAATATGGGGCGAGGGAACTAGTAGACTTCAGCACCCCAATACTCAAATGACATATATTTTATCTACGTTGAAAAGATTGAAATCAGAACATAAGGCCGGAAAAATGCCGCTAAGCATTTTATTCGGCTCAGTAATGATTCGGCCAGTTCGCCGTCTTAAAGTCAATCGTTATAATAATCTCTTTACATGGGTTCAGGACCAGATATTTCGGGGCAGCAGACTATTAATTAATAACTTCCAAATCCATATTTGGCCAGTATTTATTTTGTCGAATGAATGAAAGCAAAGAAGACAACGATGTGCTGTGCTCACAAAATATAAGATCAACCTTGACACTTGTAGTTCGCTTTTCATTCTTTTATTCTTTTACTTGTTTCAGTCATTTGACTGTGACCATGCTGGAGCACCGCCTTTAGTCGAGCAAATCGACCCCAGGACTTATTCTATGTAAGCCTAGTACTTATTCTATCGGTCTCTTTTGCCGCTAAAGTATGGAGAAGTAAAAATACCAACATTTGTTATCAAGCGATGAATGGGGACAGACACAGGTACACACGCAAATATATGCATACATAGATACAAACATACATACATACATACATACATACATATCTCTCTCTAGATATATACGACGTGCTTCTTTCAGCTTCCGTCTGCCAAATCTACTTACAGGGCTTTGGTCGGCTCGAGGCTATAGTAGAAGACGCTGGCAGTAGAACTGAACCCAGAACTACGTGGTTGGGAAGCCAGCTTCATATCACACAGCCACAAAATTTTATCAATGCGGAGATCATCTTCATATTGCATGTGTGTGCATTTTTATTCTTATCAATAGTTATAACATATAAACAACGTCGAGATATGATAAAGCATTGCGACCATTGCCAAGGGCCAAATCCTGTAAAGCAGAACCACGTTTATGGTAAAGACAAGTACGGGAATTATAAAAAAAGCGCGGGAAAATACCACATCGTCATCATTATCTTCTCTGTTTAATCCCACGTCGTTTCTGCTCGAACATAACTATGGTCACAGACATTCCATTAATGACCATCTAGCCTGTTTTTTTTTTCTTGTTTTTCGCCCGGTGATTTTGAGTAGTCGAAAATTGTGTGGAGACCAGTCGAATGAACTGTACTTGTGATTCCACATTGACAAATAGTGCATTAGACAGATCCTGGATTGGATTTAAGTAATGCTTACGTTAATCTACCATATACTAAGCTACTTACACAGTGATTCAATAAGATTGGTTGTTAAGCAAATCGAACCATTGCAATTCTCATATGAGAAACCAACGGAGATTTGTCTACTTACCTAAAACAGTTCTTATCTTTTAAATAATGGCAAGTTATGACTTGAAGGAGATCATCGTGCAAGTTAATGTAACACTTGCTAACGACACGAAGCGGCTTCTCTTCTCGGCTTGACAATCTAGCTGTTCATTGTCGGAGTTACATCAGTCATCATTCAGTAAAGTTGATAAACAACAGTTTCTTGGTGTATATCAGATATGGGTGTATACTGGAGAATTGCGGTTATTGACCAACTGTGATTAAATCCGATGAATGAGAAAATTTTGTGAAGGAAAACCGGACTTTATAGATTACTTGAAAGCTAATATGCTGCTCCTGTTATTTTTGCAGTTTACCCACTGTCCCTCAGTGACCGAGCAAACCAATCAACAAAGGTATTCCAGTGATGAACACTGACTACAACTAAAAACAAAATTCTAGCACCTCGTGCTTCTGAGATGGTAAGGGGCGATTTGAATGGAATCCAGTCGATACTTCTAAAATATAGAGAGGAGTAGAATACATTCTTTGAGACTAACCTATAAAACATCGTTGTCATTAACTTTATTGGCGTTGTCGTGGTCGTGTAAGTCTTGGTTTGATTGAGCTTAACTCTGATCTCAATAGTAACTCGTATGACCACCTTGATTCATTTTAAGACAAAATTGTTTTGGATTACATTAATGTATGCGTTGCAATTTGTCATCTTCTGTGAAAATTCTATGATGAGATCTTAGAGCCTATAAAAGAATTGCCATTATCTTTAATACACATCAGTGATATGTTGTGCGTGCGTGTATGCGTGTATGTGCGCGCGCGCGTGCGTGTGTGTGTGTGTGTGTGTGTGTGTGTGTGTGAATGTATGTAAATCGCGCAAACATATAGAAACGTTCGTGCAACGTAGAAATATGTATTAGAAACTCATAAAACATGTAAACTACAGATTTGAAGGATAAAAGAAATTGTATTTCATATTTTTTATTTAACTAAGTCTAACTACACATTAAAGTAGCGACCACCATCCCAGTCTGCAATTTAAATACCGACGAAAGCAGTTGAAACATAGCAACGATATAATATTAAAAATGAAGCTAGCATAATTTACTTGCAAGACTTGACAAAATGCCAACATCATTTCATATATATATATATATATATATATATATATATATATATATATATATATATATATATATATATATATATAAAATTCATTTCTATATGTCTTTAATTTTAAATTCTAAACTTCGTCATTTTAATGGTACTAGCTTCTGAAACATTAATTTCAAATGTAATTTAAAAGACTAACAACAATAGCATTATAAGATAAAACACCAGGAAAAAAGAAAGAAAACCAAAATGAAAGAGATAAGAGACGAAGCAGAAACAGACACAAACATACAATTATCTAACCGCTCACCACTATCCCGACACCATCACCATTAGTGAAATAAGAAAAATGATAAGAGAAAACCATACGAAACGCAAGTACATCTCATATGATTGTGTATTGTTTAAGAGAAAATAGTTTATGAAGTGCCAGACACATCTCTCACGAACATAATAAGATTTGGAATTAAATGATATTATTATGCATTACTAATGTACTGACTTTAACTTGGAAGGTTCTTTTTTTCTTTTTTTCATATTTTTAGCACACGTTGTATGGACCAACTTGAACCACGCTATATTCTCATCAATAACAAAAATGCATTACTAGTACAGCTTGCAATCGAACACTGTAATCATATATATATATATATATATATATATATATATATACACACACACACATACACACACACACACACACACACACACACACACACACACACACACACACACACATATATATATATATATATATATATATATGTATGTATACATACATTCATATATATATATATATATATACATGCACACACATACATACGTTTAACATGTATAAATGTGCTTATGTATGTATATTCAGATATATACTTAGAGATATATATGCATATATATATATATATATATATATATATATATATATATATATATATATAAATATGTGTGAGCGTGTGTGTGCGTGTGTTGTCTGTGTGTGTGTTTGTGTGTGTTTGTGTTTGAGAGAGTGTGTGTGTGTGTGTGTGTTTGTGTTTGTGTAGCCTATTGAATAAGTTATTAACCTCATGAACGTTAGGGTACAGGTTCAAACTCAGGACCTATAATGTTCTTCACTGAGAGACGACATTTCACCATACTTCAGTCTACTCATCCTTGAGAATTTACTACCAATGTTACAGGTGCAGAGTTACCTCTTTCTCTCCCTCCCTCCCTCCCTCCCTCCCACATGCTCTCGTATCTTAGACGTTGAGACGTATCAATTGAGAGCGAACAAGAGTTTGTCTATGTCTCCTTGCGAGTGTAAAGAGACATAAAACTTGTAGGAAATGTATGATGCTGTATTTTACCAAGTCACTCTCGCCTAAGGTTGTCGGTTGAATGTTTATTTTGCAAGATCAGCTTACAAGCTTTGCTCGAATGTGATGCATCTTGAAAACGTGCCGCTTACTATTGCTTGAGTAGAGCGCATATCTTGTGTGTAGATCGTCGTATATAGAGGCTGGATGCAGACAATTCTATAGGTTCTTAAATGAATTTTCCCCTGACTGTAAACGTCTGCTTCTGGCTTTTAAACAGCAAAACACACGTCAAGTATTTGGTATCGTAATGTTTAAATTGTGCTGCTGTTCTATTGCATAATATGAATTGATTGTACTTTTGCAGGTAGCAAATTGCAAACTATCGAATAGGTTGTTTTTTTTTTTACATTTGTATAACGTCGGATTAGACACTTCGATTTCATCTTCACATTTATACAACTCCAGCACAACACATATCGGCCGCTATTGTCTTCAGCTCTGAGGCGATTTCGTTTTGCCTAACTCTGAAGTATACAGTAATTCTTTAACACATGCCATATGTGCATAGGAACTCGTTCTACGTGCCATGATTATCTGTCCGATTACACTGTACTAAAGAACAGGGGTATTGAATATATTGTACCGCTTTAGGCATAAAACTATACAAAAAAATTGTTCACACTTGAAGCCTTCATCATCGACCTGGCAAATCGCATAGTCCATTTTATTCTTTGTTATATACAGCGTAGCACGTTTAGTAATATACCAAAAGTGTCGAATCATTTAAAGCAGAAATTTAGACGGATTTCTCTGGATATATTTATGTAACGTTGCTAGTATAATTGAAATCATGATCAATATTATTCCCTTAAAGTAACTTGCATAAATGAAATGTTGTAGAAATCATACTCATAAATATTTACGAAAAGCTACATATCATGTAGAACAAACAGTGAAAGGGCCCAACTAAACTGAAACATCTTTGTGTCTTTAATACTTATGGAGTCATTCTCCATTCAACACTGCATGAACGGAACATATTCGGTATAGCTACAAATTATTTATTCAAACACTCCTAATGCAAGAACTCTCGTGAAGTTTCGTCTCATGGTATATGAAAAACATTGGTTGAGAAGACATCAGGCGAAACTTTAAGTGGCAATCAATGTGGATTTTGCAATAAATTTAATTTCATTTGCAGCAATCAGTCTGCATAAAAGTAATTTTCTATGGGTTACAATTAAAATTGCTTCAAAGTAAGGACAGAAATTTAGAAAACATGCATATATATATATATACATACATGTATGTATAAGTATTTATGTATATATATATATATATATATATATATATATATATATATATATATATATATATATATATATATATATATATATATATATATATGTATACATATATATATATATATATATATATATGTATATATATATATATATATATATATATATATATATATATGTGTGTGTGTATATATATATATATATATATATATATATTATGTGCATGTGTACATATACATATTCGAATGCGTGTTTAGATATATAAATACATATACCCATACATGTATACATATATACATGCATATTATTGTATAGATGAATACGTTAATATTTGATACACAGGCACGTGTATATATTAAAATATGAAAATATGAAACAGAATTGAAAATATCAAACCTGCTGAAAAAGTTATTAGAAAAATAAAATATTAACTAGAAACCAATATACATATATATACATATAATAACAAAAAGAAAACAAAATACTAATAAAAAAAAACAATACCAACAACAAGGAGATCACAAAACTATAACTGTCACAAAGGAAATCAAGAAAGCGTACAAGATTTCTCGCTTTTCTAAAATTCTAAAATTTAGGAGAGCTTCTGCTTATATTAGATTTTCTAAGATCTGTCTCGATTAAATTTGCAAGATCACACGATTTTATTAAATTGAAAATTCTGACTTTGCAATCCGCGTGTTATAAATGTTATCAGTGAAAGATAGAGGAGTGTGTGTTTCTAAGTTTGATTGTAATAACATACTAAAACCATGGTATCTTGGAATGGATATAAGAAAATCTTATTATATACAACATACATGCTTCTGTAACGTGTTCAAAATTGTTCGTTCGTCGTATAACCCTCTTGGCAATTAACTTTCTGCACTGTTTTGATATACAAATCACAGGCACACCCATAAAGACCATAGCTAGATACAGTCTCATACCGATACACAGACACACACAAACAAATGCTAACATATGCACGAGCACGAATCCACCTCCCAGCACACGCATGTATATGCGCACGTATGTCTAGAGAAAAAAAAATATTCTTAACTTTCGCGAACAAAACTTTATAAATCCTTTTTGTACGAAATAATTTGGTTCTCAAAAATTTTATATCAAAGCTCATGTTATTACAAAAACACAAACAGACATACACATACATTCATATCCATGTGTATGTATGTATGTATGTATGTATGTATGTATGCATGTATGTATATATGTATGTATGTGTGTGTGTATGTGTGAATGTATGTATATATGTATGTATGTTTATATATACATATACACACACACACACACACACACACACACACATATATATATATATATATATATATATATATATATATATATATATATATATACATATGTACATTTATACATACATACATACAGGTGCGTCTGTATGCATGTGTTTGGGTAATATATATATATATATATATATATATATATATATATATATATACACATACATATGCTGATATTTACATAGATACATATGTATAAATATATATGCGTGTATGTATGTGTGTGTGAGTAAGTATACACACATACACACACAGAGGTTATAGCTGATAGCCTGGTTTTCTTGTTGAGAGATCGGATCAAATATCATTAGCGATTTGCTTAGATATCCGTTATAGTTTGGTTAGTCAATAACCACAATAAACTCGATATACTTTGGCGCACAGTCGGATAAGTAACTGACTGATGATTGTTATCTGCCAAGCTAGGCTAGCATGAAACACGAACTATACGAGCACGGTAAACTTACTGTAAATATTATAGATCCCGCTCTCGGAATCTAGTACTGAAATATATCGTCATACACATTTTCGCCTAGACGCAATAAACATGGAACACCGTTGGAACGATATTAAGCAACAATGTCCATTAAATGAGGTGAAGAAATTGTCAAGACACTTAAAGTAATACATTGCGTCATATAAATATAACACACACACACACACACAGACATATATGAAGAATAGCTAGATAAATAGACAGAGAAGTAAGTAGGTAAACAGAGAGAGAGAGAGAGAGAGAGAGAGAGAGAGAGAGAGAGAGAGAGAGAGAGAGAGAGAGAGAACGACAGAAAGAAAGAAAGAAAGAAAGATAGATAGAGAGAGAGTGATTACTGCATAAAAATGTATACGAATGTCTATCTACTTCATCCGCTGGCCACAGAAAGGAACGTTGTTTCAACAATATATTGTGTATAACGCGTTTACTTCAGCTGCGTGTGTCTTGAAGCCAAACTTCCTTTCAGCGTTATAGATTTGGCAACGTGTTGTGCTAGACGTCGCAGCATAATCTCTCGAAAATTACTTCTTATTATCTCACGTGAGGAATTGCCAAATCACTAAAGGCAGGATAGTCATGAGTGGAATATCTTCTTTGTTTGCTCAAACAGGACTAGTCGAGACATAATGAAGAGCAACTACACCATGGGTGAGGAAAATTCTTCCATACCTGTTTCCCTTTAGCACAGAATATTTAGATATTCCTCGCATCCAACCATTTATTTACGTTGGCATTTATCCTGGTTTTGTTTCCTAATGATAGTATCACAATCCAAAGATGACCCTGCCTGACAATACAGCTTTTTTCAAAATTTCATATATAGGTTTCCACATCTAATATTTGTATTTCCCCTTCTTTTAATAGGCTGAATATGAATTAAACGAAATTTCCTCTTTATTCGTACATAGATTTTTTTTATTTAATGATGGTAAAATACCCGGTGTTGCCTCTGAAAACCTTCTTGCTTGCACAATTTTGAGTTCGATGTTATGCAGATCCTGTGATTTAATCTCTAATCATTATATAGTGAAATTTATCAAAGAGTTTCGATTGGAAGAAAATATCCTATTTTTATTCATCTATTTTCATTATATTACCAGAGAAGCTAAAACGAACTGCGATGTATTTGATGATGCAGTGACAACGATCATTGTTAAAGATTGATAATTAACATCTACGCGTTTTTATTTATCTTTTGCTCCCCTGTGTCATCACCTCGTCTATAAATTCCAAGTAAAATTGCTGCTTCAGTTTCAATAAGATAAATCATACAAGTAGCAATACTCGTTCTAATTTAATAGCGTCTGAGAACCAACAAAAATGTGCGCCAGTCAATCTGTTCTGGAAAAACATCGAATATTTCAGTTTTTGGTTATTCTCTTTTATCATATAGATCAAAAAGAATAAAAACAGAACAAAACTCATATTTTATTCAAGAGTTTATTAAATAAGACTCTACAAGGCGATAACGTTATTGTTTTCTTCTTTGAAGAAAATATTTCAGAAAGCAAACTGCGTATTCTATCATTGATATTAACGCTTATATTTAGACTTCTTCACAATATTAGTGTTATGTTGGTTACACACACGCACACACTAGCACACATTGTCTCTCTTGTACAAAACTCCCTTATTAAGCTATATTGTCAAATTACAGTTTCTTTCGCATGTTTTCGCGAAATTCTCAGTCTACTTCATTCACATACGCATGATATTTTTAAAAAATATTTCCAAGATAAACAGTAACCAAAGAAATGCTAACAAAACTGTTGTAAAGTGATGTCTTTTATAGACAAGCATTTTCTTTTTACACCATAGGAAGGAACGTAAAATAAACAAATATAGTTATTAAGCATTCATTCTTATTGATTAGAAGTCTCAATGGTTAGAGCGCAGGACTTACAATTATTTGGTAGTGAGTTCGATTCCCGGACAGGGTTGTGCCGTTGAGAGGCGAGGGTGGCACGAATGGGTGACTGCTAGTTTTCCATAAACAATCTTACCCGGACTTGTGTCTTGGAGGGGAACTCTCTAGGTGCAATCTCATGGTCATACATGACCGAAGGGGGTCATTATCCATCAGCATGGGACTATTGTTCCATACTGATGGATAATATATATATATATATATATATATATATATATATATATATATATATATATATATATAGTGTGTGTGTGTGTATTTGCATGTATGTATGTATGTGTGTGTGCATTTTGTATGTATGTTTATGCATACGGAAACAAACACAAGTACCTACGCACATTCTCTCGCACAAAACACACCATACATACAAACACACACGCACATGAATGTAAATATATGTATAGGCGGTGAGCTAGGAGAAACGTTAGCACGCCGGGCGAAATGATTAGCGGTATTTCGTCTGTCTTTACGTTCTGAGTTCAAATTCCAACGTGGCCGACTTTGCCTTTCATTCTTTCAGGGTCGATAAATTAAGTACCCGTTGCGTACTGAAGTCGATCTAATTGAGTGCCCCCCCCCCCACACACACAGCTCCCTACAGCATTTGTTGTATCTCATAGTTTTATTAATGTTTTGTTGTTTTTGATTAGCCCACGTCCTGAACTAATAGGGAGACCTGTGATCAAAAGTATTCGACCATGGAAGCCCAAACACATAACTTTTTTTTTTTTACATAACGCAATGTGTCATTAAAGCATTTAAGAATGTTGGGGTTGTTTTTGAAAAATATATTGCTACCTTTTCTAGTAGATCGTTGAACCACGTAAAAGCTACATTTTTTAGCTGTTATTAAATATCATTGACTGTAAACAAAGATGTATTCTCGCTGACTGATTTTATCGTATAACATTATACTATACATGTTCTATGTTGTGACTTTCACAAACCGAATATTTCAATATATCCAAGAAGCAAGAATGTGTGGTCAGTTCTGTGTAAGAAGTTGATCGCCGATCGAAACATTTTCAATATTGATATTCTTGAATTAGTATTAGACATTTAGTTACTTCAGGATCGACTCGGCAAAAAGAATCGATTCTGATTCCCATCCCTCCATGATCAATAAAAAATCACCAGTATTACACCAAGTTGATTTAATTGGTTGTATCATATCTATAAACACTATAGATATTGTGTCTTAACATGAAAAATTCATATATTGAAAAAAGTAAGAATATAAGCATACAATGCTTCAAGCTGTTCCCTGTGAAAGCAATAATATATAGTCGATGTGCAATTCTTTGTAGTAGGAGCTGGGCTCATATGTTTTGTTACTTTATATTTTATTTACTTATTTATTTATTATTTATCCCAATATTTGCGTTTATTCAGCATATCTAAGATTAAATATTGCCCAACTGTAATAATTCCTGATTTTTGTATAGCTTGAAGTAAGATTATATTGTCTAAAAGGAAATTTTCATTGCTTTATTTCATTTTAGGATGTGATTTGAGGAGAGTTTGCTGTTGTTACTAGCATATCTCTCATGGTGGTAAAACTGACTGGGGTAAAATGTTACTAGCAAGTCATTTTGAGAACAGAGTCCCATCAAGAATAACCCAAATATTTGAAGGTCTCTGATAAGCAAGTCTAACTATAGTTATTTCGCTTTGCAACCCTGAAATAACATGTCAGTTTCATTGAAATATCTGTTAATTAAAGATAATTCATTTTGAATTTATTCATTATTAGATTAGCATTTGTTTTCCGGGAAATGACTGTTTAGTTAAAAAGTTGGTTTAACTGCAAAGAGATCTCTCCTTGATCGTATTTTCTAACAGTTTCGACATGTATATGGTGCAGTTGATTGTGGTTGATAAATGCCTTGCGAGGTCGAAAGATGGACTTGAATCACGTGGCCGTGAAAGAAACTTCGTAACCGCACAACCAAACCCTCACCCATGGCTGTCTTACACAATACGTAAATTTAAAATGGAGAATGTGATTGTAAAGGTTGACGTGCATATTGCTTTTTATAGTTGATAGATTGTTGCACATTAGTTTTTGAAATCATTGATCAAAATAAGATGAATTATTGGCAATAATTCTATTCTACTGAGGGCGAAAAGTATCTCGTATATAAAAGTAACATAGAAAAGATATATTTTCAATGAATAATATACTAACCTTAGGTTCACCCTACACACGTGTATTGTTTCATATTTAGTAACTAATTAACACGTTAATTCATTACATTCCGAACAATCAACAATTCAGTCGATTTCAACTAAGTATATACCAGTATTATGTTTTACTTTATGACTTGTTTCTTTCACTTTTCGTTTCTTTTTTCTTCTTTTTGCTTCTTTTTTTTCCTTTCATTGTTCAGTTGATAATTTTCAAGCCTTTTGTCTTTTGATAATCCACTAGCCTTTTATCTTTTCAATGTAATTGGAATGAAAAATCGTTACTCCCCAATTATCAATTTATAAGTCTGTACAATCTTTCAGATATTTGTGCACAAATATTAATTTTGTTTTGTTTCTTTGATTTCGGCTGTATGAAGGTTGACAAGGTTATTGATTTAGGAAATCAACAGGAAATCAATAGCTTTTGTTCTTTGATAAAATAAATTATAAGTTACTGTTATCAAGTTATAATTTTGTATCAACCTTACCTTCAGATTTTCTAAGCGAAATGTAACCAACCAGCTTCTGCGGAATTCCCTTATTTTTGTAAAGAATGTTAAAACTTCAACTCGTATCAAAGCCGATATGTTGTAATGGAAAGTGAAGGCATGACGAGCAAGAGGTGTTATTAGCTGTAGAATAGATAATTAAAGATATTCTGGAATTGCTGCCATGGGATTATATTAATAGCAAGTCAAACCTGAACAAGTCATGCATGAGAGTTGCCAGCGATACTTCATTTCACGAGGAGGGTTCCCTAATGAGATGAAATATATCTAATTTACATACACAATGAACGAGTTGATCGAGCAACGCCATAATTTCCGCTATGAAATCGTACGAGGCGACAGAGAATACGCTTGCGTGATGAATATTTTTATCACTGAGAAATTCAAGGAATTTTCTTTATATGTAAGTTAACTGATATACGTATTAAATGGCAATGACGTCTGCAATGGATTCGTAAAGATGACAGGCACGAAGATTTTTAGAAAATTAACTCAGTTTATCTCTTCTTTGCATTTATCTGCAGTACGTTTATGCTATGTATTCAGTTTTAGGCGCATATACTTTTATTCTAATATAGTTTTGTACATGGATTTCCATGTGAAGGAAAATTCGATTTCACGGCTCCATAAGCAAGGATTTACACTTCAATATTCTGTGAGCACCTTTGTGCTAACGCGTGTCTTTTGATAATCCAAAAGCCTTTATATACTTCCAATGTAATTGCAATGGAAAACCATGAAGCGTTTTTCCAATTATCATTTTTTTAAAAAGATTGAAGTACTTCAT
>NC_142946.1:15968416-16013416 GCF_046866305.1 Octopus bimaculoides | reverse complement strand
ATATGGCTTGAACAGCTTTGATGTTAGGAATGCTTACATAAAACTGAGAGTGCTAATTTCAATCTATGTATCGATGCTCTCGATATATTCTGCAAGGTGCCGAATTTCACTTGCACTAACATACACTATAGAGAACAATATTACGTTTGGTCTGAGAAGAAACATGAAATGCATGCGATGAGAGGAGACTAAAACGTGTGAGCATGCAACTTCGCTAACAGTTTCTTGTTCGTGCTGCCACACGCAATCGAAAGCTTTGCAGATGTCAACAGTATCAACGCATTAACTTCCAATTCATAATGCAGACAGCATGCAGCTCTCAGTTTATATGTCCTGGAGTGAAATAGAGAGTAGTAAACTTTTACTTGTACATTAATTTCTTGAATAACTTAATAGTAATCGGCTTATCTCTTCAATGTTAACACATCATATGTGATGATATCGGATCTTCATTTAACACTCTATTAATTGATTGTAAAGTGATCAAACCTATTTCAAATTACATCATTAACAGAACGAAAGAAAATCATTCAAAATATAACTGAGCATTTCGAAAAAACATTTCAATATTTTCTTTCTATACTACTATTAATTCATTACAGTAAATTTAGCAGTACTTTTCCTATATCACGTCGCTCATTTTGCTGTCTTTTCTTCAAAACCTTTCGTTCCGTGAATTTACCAACATTTTTAGTTGAAGTGTTGTTTACACATAGATATGTTCTCTGCGTTTATTTCAACATAAAGCACAATATTCACAACAATCATTCCTAGCACAATGCATGATTTCACATTTAGGTAGGGAAAGTTATAACATCAATCCTCCTCACTTCATTTGTATTCAGTTTGTAGAAAGAAGAATGGAAAGAACACATTGGCTTCCGAACCAGAATCAACAATATACATAAAAGGTTATTTTACAACTCTAGAGATTAAACCTGGCTGCCAAACCTAAAGTTATTCATAAAAGGCGTTTACTACTTACATTCAGTTACATAAGATACTTGTTTGTAAAATTGATACAAGCAGTTCACTACTTCCTTGAGGTTATATATATATATATATATATATATATATATATATATATATGTGTGTGTGATTACAATCATAGAGCTTACAAAAATTACAATACATACGAATAACAAATTTTAGCACTGCCACAAGGTCACCAAATTTGGATGTGTATATACTCCATATAAAAGATGAGCTTTTATTGCTTAAGTGTGCTTGAATGTAAACAATGCAAGGGAAGTCGATATTGCTTGAATATGAACTCAGTGAGTAAAAAGGTGCAGATTAATTTCCTAGTACAACATTCAGTTTGTCCCTTTCAATGAACGTAGTAATTCATTAACAACACTTATTAATTTCGTAAAATTTATCCTACTCAGCAATCGTATCCATTATATGTAAGTAATTGCAAAGCAGACTACTAACTCCTTTGAGTCATTTTCTTGTAGTTTCTTTTTATTATGTGTATACATACATATCCATAAATATATACATAGACATGCTAACTTACTTACATATACTTACATGTATGTATGTGGCCCAGTTGTTAGGGTGTTGCTCTGACGATCTAACGATCTTGAGTTCGATTTCCGGACCGAACGGCATGTTGAGTTCTTGAGCAAAACACATCATTTCTCCTTACTCCAGACTACTCAGCTGCGACAGAATAGATTTCCAATAGATTTCTAATAAGGCGGCGAGCTTACAGAAACGGTAGCACGACGGGCGAAAGGCTTAGCGGTATTTCGTCTGCCATCACGTTCTGAGTTCAAATTCCGCCGAGGTCGACTTTGCCTTTCATCCTTTCGAGGTCGATTAAATAAGTACCAGTGACGCACTGGGGTAAATATAATCGACTTAATCCGTTTGTCTGCCCTTGTTAGTCCCCTCTGTGTGTAACCACTTGTGGGCAATAATGAAATAAGTATAGATTTCCAGTTAGGGGGGTGGAATTATTTTAAGGCTGAAACGATGCAAACCACATTGTGACCAGCGATGTATAGCAACATCCGCTAGTCTGGTCGATCACATGATCACATACACGCACTAACTCATACACACACAAATACACACACGCTGCTGTTATTGACTCTTCATGAAGAACACTGCCAAAAATGAATTACAATAACGAAGTTTTGAAATGTTACCTAAACATTTTATTTTTATTTTCGTTATTTCAATTCTGCACATTCACCGAATGGACATAAAAGTTATCTTTGGCCATGCTTGTATTCTGTTTGACATGCTCTATGTCTGTAAGTCTCACTAAGTCTATATTTGTCTATCTGTCAGTCTCTCTTTGTCGATCTGTCAGCCTTTCTGTCCGACTCCCTGTTCATGTCCTCCATCTCACTCTCTTTAAAATCTTCGTGAAAGAATTTTTACCCTGAAATGTTATTGGTAATTATATATTCCTAAGTTAACATTTGAGCATTTTTGATACAGAAATGTTCATGTTTAATGTTCTTCCAGCATTGTTATCAACTTACACAACACAATGATTTTCAACAATTCGCTTAATCCTTCAAACACTACTCTTTGTTAACTATTTATCTTTCGGTCTCACAGTATGTTTGTCTATGTCTTTATCTCTCTCTCCCTCAGTGTTTGTCTAGCTCTATATTTATCTGTGTATCAATATATGTGTTTGTGTGCTCTTCCATAAGTGTATACGTTCATGGTGTGTCCATACGTGTATATATTTATATCTGTATAAGTAGGCTTTTGTATATGTATATATATATATATATATATATATATATATATATATATATATATATATATATATATATATATATATATATATATGCTATAATGTAAATGTATTACAGTTAGACATTTTAACATTTGAAGTGAGTCCGGAAACTTTGTAAAACTTTATAAAGCTTTAGCAAACACACAGAAATATTCTATAATATCCCTGTACGTAATTTCGATTGTATATCTGTGTTAGAAAATAAATCATGAAATAGAAGATAATATGGCAAGTAGAATTAAGACAATGGAAATGTGATGCCAATGTACTCAAGAGATGAATGTACATGTTGTGTTAGTCACTAATCTACTGATCACACGATTGATTTACTGTTGCTTCAGTAAAATCTTGCATTTCCTCCGAGAATACATCTAGCAACACGTTAAATGAGTACATGCAGAATTTTAATAATTTTCAGGGAATACATATATCGATCGGTTTTCAAGTTACATTTACTCTTATGCTTTGCTATTAAGTCTAGCTTTTAAACTTTGGGATTAAACCAGAAATAAATCTCCATTATTTACTTTTATGATAGGCAGTCAGCCAACTACTAATATATTTGAAAGCTCTGGCGAACGTACGCCAGATAAATAGATGACTTTGACATAAGAATTTCTCTATCTGTGTCTTGGAATCGGTATTTCAGTAAACTTAAATCTACTTCTAAAAGAAAGTTAATAAAACATAAATTAGAGACAAGTAATTATACACATCCCAGTACACCGAGACAGAGATGAGGTTTCAATTCACTTTAATTGATATTATTAATGCCTTTTAGTGATGATGTGAAGACATTTACATTCTCCTCTTACAGTTTAAATCTTTCCTAATTCATTTATATAATCTATTTATTTTATACTGCAAATTGAGAATAAAAGCGTTGTTAATTATAAGTTTCCAGGTGACCAGTCATTGGTTCACTGACATTTTTACAGCAAAAACTCGAATACAATTTATTTAATTCTGCAGAAAACCAATGTCCTAAGGCATTTGTAAGAAACTTACTATTGTTTCGACACACGCCTACTTGTTTTTCAAAATGCATCGGCGAAGGATGTTTCCACTGTGCATGTAGAATAGTGTACTCACAAGTACACTATTAGGTCAACGGTTTGAATTGCTCTCTCAGAGTTTTTTACATCCCAGCAAGCTTGCTGCGATACCAGTTCAGTTTCATATATATCGAAAAATAACTATTAAACAGGCATGTTATGAATAGAGGATTAGCATTAAGAAGCCGCATGTAGGGCGAAGCGCACCTGTCGTTCAAGTGTCACAGTTCCGTGATATATTGTTGTTTTTTATCACAGCATAACTATGAGATTTCTTTCTCAGACGCAAACCACAACGCCATACCTTTCAACGCAGTTTATACATTTAGGATGACGCACGAATGTGGACCTTAATTCAGTAGCATTTTTGCACACACTACCAAGCAATTCAGTATTCACTGTTTCATACATTCATACATACATGCATACGTACACACTTATATACATATATATGTATGCGTATATATATATATATATATATATATATATATATATGTATATATACACACGTACACACACACATACCTACACACACACACACATACACACACACACACATATATATATATATATATATATATATATATATATATATATATATACAGGCACATGCAATTACACAGGCACACGAAGCGTATGTATGTGTGTATATATATATAAGCAGAAGCACAGGGAAAAGAAATAGTGAGTCGTCATTCGTTCCCCGAAGAATGTTATTTCTTTGCAGATATTTATGCTTTCTGTAATCGTTCGCATGCATGTGTGCATGTGTGTGTATGTGTGTATAAATATATCTGTCACATGTGTACGTGCATGTGTGTGTGTGTGTATGTATATATACACATTTACATGAGTTCGTGTGTGTTCGAGATTTTGAGCATGCCTGTGTTTATAGTAACCGTCATCATATCTCTCAGATGGAAATGACGCGTAGTTTCTAATCTATAGCGAATCAGATCTGAAGAAACATCTCCCTCAGCTTCAAATGCAACGAATAGAAAGAACATTACATCTACAAAGATGCACGAATGATATAACGAGGCTTTCTAAGCACCTATATGCTTCCAAGTGTTTCATTTATTTGGTTTCCGTCATAATAGTGTTCCCTTCTGTACGTTATAATCCCACCATACCATACCAACGATGTCACAAATCAAGATTTCATTGTAAAATAAAGAGTATTTCTTAACGCATAAAGTAGAAGATGAAGAAGAAGAAGAAGAAGAAGAAAATGCATGTTATAACTATTTTTTTCTCTCTTCACTTTTAAATTTATTATCACATTTTCGAAGCTCTAACCTAGCAATGCTTGCTCGCTATGTTGCCAAATTCTCTTTAGTAGAACTGCTTACGTCTTCAAAAGGAAAATATTCTGTTTGATTCTGCTTTCTCATGTGTTATTTACGGCAGAATTATTATTATTATTATTATTATTATTATTATTATTATTATTATTATTATTATTATTATTATTATTTTAAAGTGTTATCTTTTTTTTCGGCTTTGTTTGAAATAAAACAGAAAATATAGGTCACATTAGAATAATATCGTATATATATCTGCATGTGTGTGTGTGTGTGTGTGTGTGTGTGTATACAAATACATGAGCGTATGTTTGTGAGAGTATATATATATATATATATATATATATATATATATATATATATATATATATATGTGTGTGTGTGTGTGTATGTGCATGTGCATGTGGGTGTGTGGGTGTGTATATATATAAATATATTATATATCATTCTGTGTTCGTACCACAAATTAGAAATATCGAACAACGATGAAAATCAAACAATCGTGTGATGTGCATTGACATTAAACCCGTAAAGGTTATAACGTTTAACCTGTGAACTTCATTTTCGCCCAAAAAAAAAGGAATAAACATACGTTAGAAATAAAAGCACACATATTATAAAATAATATAAAAGGCAACGAAACCAGTCACACCATAAAATATGGACATTAATTTCAACGCATGACAGAGTCTACGAAATAAGGAAGCTTTACTTTCTACTACTACTTACAAAAGTCGCACGCATTTGGCGCTGTTCCACTGTTGAATGAAGCTTGATAATGTGCATCAAGATATGCAATTCGTACCTTACTCACTAGGAATGTAATCTGAGCATAGCCAATAAATTTTAACGACAGATGTTCAAGACTCCAAGAAAAATAAAACTTACAGGGCAGCAGTATATATTGCAACAGCTGGGTTAATTCTACGATTGACATATATTCTGTGAATATTTTTCTCCGTTTGGTATTGTTTATAGCTTTTATTGAAGCTGAGGATGGTAATAGAGCTGACCTTATTGCAGGGCGGCCATAGCTGGTGGATAGTTCTTGTGGAATAACCCAGTGATCGACTGTTTCGGATCGAATGATCGCAACAGTTGAGACATCTCTGGAAAAACACCAAAATCGTCTTAAGCTTGGTGACGGCTTATTGCAACAGTTGAGAGGTCTCTGCAAAAAAGCACCAACATCGTCTTAAGCTTGGTGACGGCTTATTGTCCCTATCAACCTATATGATAATTATATATATACATACTAAACTCATAGGCTTCTGTACTCTTCCTTTGCAGCTGGTTCCACAAAGTGAAGTACGTTCATTCCAGAAAGAACAAGGTAGGAAAAAAGTGGGCAGTGCAAGTAACATGAACTATCTGCTCGTCAACTTGCAGGAAAGTGTTCAATACGTATAGAAATAATATAACGTTTAAAATGTGACCGATATATATTAAGAAATTAAAACATCTTAAGAGAAAACATTTATCAGAAATATATAAGGAATAGACATACACATAATAGGTCATTCACAAAAAGACATGGAGCAGACAAGAAAGCGAAAACTTCAATATTGTACAAATGAGAAGGAAATTCGTTGGATCTCGTCTTTAAGTGAGTCTTTAGTCTTTAATCAGATGTTGGTCATGTTTACACTCTCACACACATGTACATATGTAAATGTGTATAAACGTATATTTGCATACACATGCATACATATATGTATATGTTCAAAAGTATATATACATCCGTATATATATGATTATTTACATATATACGTACATACATCTTCTTCCGTCGCCACTTACAATCTCGCGCGATTTCCGTCGCCACTTACAATCTCGCGCGATTTCTCAAGCGGCAAAAAATGGTTTCTTATAGCGCCAATGATCGCACGAAGCAAGAAATTGTCAGTAGTGCCGTTGTGCATCATGTGATCCTGAGAAGTAACTAATATCTAACATACGTATGTATCAAATACTGAAAAGTACACTGGTGCGTGTACTTTTGCATGTGTACATGTATGTATATGTGCGAGTTTACGTGTGTATGTAGATATATGACTTAGTGTGTCTGTGTAATAGTATTTTACAAAGAAAGATATCGTTAGAAACAAATGGACATATAGAAACGTACATAATACACACATGCATGAGCGCACTCGCATAGATGTGTAAGTATGCATGTGTATTTGCGTAGAATTCTTGGACTACGCCGAGTAATTCTCTTCCTGTATTGTAAACAGATCAATAGTCCAGAATATATAGACGAGTAAGCAAGAAATAAACACGTATTGTGCTACAGCAACATCTATTCGGTTAACTGGTCAAGAACTGGAAATGTTAATTTGTTTCTTATATAGATACGACACCTCTGAAAAGAAGTTGTACGCTTTGAATCTACAAAGTCTGTACAAAAAACTGTTACGATTTCGAGTGAAAGAACACGGTCCCCCGTACATTCGAGCACCATTTGAAGATGTAAACAAAAGTGTCAAAACGACGCAGTAATCACATGAGAATGTGTGTATATATTTAAACACACACGCACACATACACACACATATGCGTGAGTATAAAGGTACGTGTTTGAGGTAGTGAATTTTGTATATATATTATATAATGATATGAAAATCTGAAACCAAAATGAAAGTGTGGATTATATTGCTTTGCGTCTTCGCGTACATAGTCACGATATTGTTTGATATAAAGGAAGTTCTTCTGAATAGTGTAATTAAACTTCCCCATACAGTTTAGTAAGACTATATTACTACAATGCTACTGTTTCGTATTTTAGACCAAATGCTTTCCACGTACTGTACTGTACAAAGTGTGTGTCTTGTGTTATTTTGTGTAGAAGCACTACATATTATAATCTGTACGGTGCGATTGTTCCGCAGGTAGAAAAGTCATATCAGTTTATTGTACCTCATTTTCATAAGCGTTAAGTAGGTAATATCCATGAAAAAGACCTCAGATAAACGTCAACGGTAGCAGGCATATATGAAAAGTTGGGAAAGACTAGATTCTCTCATGGGCAGATATATGTCAGATGGATATATGGAGGGAGGGAGAACACTATTTATATCAATGATAATGCTGAGAAAACGAAGATCTTTACCAAGAAGTTCTTCAGTGAAAATTGATTATCTATGGTGTAACATGCGTAATGGATATTATATTTGTTAACTATGCACCTTTTTCTGTTACAAATGCAAGCGTTGGGTTTCAAAAGGCATATTTAAACTGAAATAAAACATGTGTATAATATACGCATATATTTGAATATGAGAAAATGATATATACATACATGTGTGAATGTATGTATTTATTTATAGATTTAAGTATGTATATATATATATATATATATATATATATATATATATATATATATATATATATATATATATATATATATATATAATGTGTGTATATATACTCTTGTACCATTTTACTTTTTTCAGTCATTTGACTATGGCCATGCTGGAGCACCACCTTTAGTCGAGCAAATCGACACCAGGACTTATTCTTTGTAAGCCTAGTACTTATTCTATCGGTCTCTTTTGCCAAATCGCTAAGTTACAGGGACTTAAACACACCAAAATCGGTTGTCAAGAGATGTTGGAGGGGACAAACACAGACACACAAACATACCCCCCACACAGATATATACATATATATGACGGGCTTCTTTCAGTTTCCGTCTACCAAATCCGCTCACAAAGCTTTGGTCTGCTCGAGGCTATAATAAAAGACACTAGCCTAAGGTGCAACGCAGTGGGACTGAACCCGGAACCATGTCGTTGGTAAGCAAGCTACTTACCACACAGCCACTGCTGCGCATATATATATATATATATATATATATATATATATATATATATATATATATATATATATATATATATATATATATATATATATATATATATATATATATATATATATATATATATATATATATATATATATATATATATATATATATATATATATATATATATATATATTTATACATGTATAACATACATCTAAATGTATCTGAATATTTCAACAATGCATAGCGATGCTACAACCTTGTGTTAGAACTGATTATTCTTATGGTTTAGAATAAAGATTTAGTCAAGTACAGAGTGCAAAGGGAGATTAAATAAATGAGAAAAGACCAGGAGATTATGCAATAAAGTTCATTAGTTAATTGCATAATATCATCTAACTTTGTTACATTTTAAATTCCATATACAAGTAAGAACACATATATACATACATATATATACATACATATACATACATACGTATATGCATGCATATACATACTTATGCACGCACGCACACACCTACATCCACATCCATATTTGCTTGCATGAATGCATATTCGAGTGTCTAAATACTAACATAAATACAACCGTATATACATTTACCTACTCCCTCTCCGGAGATCTCCGATACTCGGCGCAAATTAACAATCTCCACACACACACACACACATACATCACAAACATCAGAAACTCACACACTCACACAAACACACACACGCATACACCTTTCTTTTCTAATTGTCTTTTTCTTTCAATACATCTCCACAGCTAATAATTATTACTCTGCGGCAAAAATCCAATCGATCACTATTCGATAAATATGACCAAACCATTTTTCTCCTTTAGTGAGCATGGACTATAGCGTTTCATTTATTGCTTCCAAAGTTGTTCAATAATAGCCAATGACAAAAGCACACATCCTTAGAGTGGTTTGTATGAATTAAATTAATCTCAGTTGTTCTTCCTTTGACATTTCTTAAACATCATACTTCATAGGATCAAAATTACCAAAACATTGTTATAGTTGTTTTTGTTGCAGGTATTATTATTATTATTATTATTATTATTATTATTATTATTATTATTATTATTATTATTATTATTATTCTACTACTACTACTACTACTACTACTACTACTACTACTACTACTATTATTATTATTATTATTATTATTATTATTATTATTATAAAGGCGGCGAGCTTGGCAGAATTGTAAGCAGGTTGGACGAATTCAAATTCGCTGAATTCCGGGTTCAAACTCCGATGAGATCGACTTTGCCTTTCATAATTTCGGGGTCAATAAATCAAATACCAGTGGAGTACTGGGTCGACCTAATCTACTGGCCCCCCACTTCCCAAATTTAAGGTCTTGTGCCTATAGTAGAAGGATTATTATTATTATTATGAATATTATTATTATTATTATTATTATTATTATCATTATTATCATTTTATTATTTGTTGTTGTTGTAGTAGTAGTAGTAGTAGTAGTAGTAGTAGTATATTCACGCACATATTTATAAACATACGTACAGGTATTTATAAACACGTTAACATTCATCTGACATATTACTCTATACTTCTTAGTAGATTGCATATTTTGCAAAGAAAAATTAACAGTATCTTGAGAGTTTGGGAATGTCCGTCTTCGTCAGGTTATATATATATTCCCCCCCTCTCTCTCTCTCTCGCTCTCTCCCCTCTCTTGCACTTTCCCTCTCTGTCTCTGTCTGTCTATCTTTCTCTCTGACTTTCTCCGTATATATATATATGTATAATACATACATAGAAACACATACATCCATATAAGGATATAAGTACTTTATATCATAGGTTTTTATATTATCATACATAGCAATATGCACGTTTATAAATATATATATATATATATATATATATATATATATATATATATATATATATATATATTGAACCATCTCAAGTGTAACTGTCCGAAATTGTCGTGACTCCTGGTTCTTGACTGATGAAAGAAAGCCAAGAATGACCCGTCTTTTTTTTTTTTTGCCTGTCCTAATTGTTATTTCTCTTGTCCGCCTGTGTGTCGTCTACCTGTCCGAACTTTTTAATGCTCTCTATTGTTGTTTTGTTTCATTCATATATATATATATATATATATATATATAGATAGATAGATAATAACAACAAATGGAGCAAAACGCATTTCGACATGCGTTTTGCTCCATTTGTTTTTATTATCCATATATTCTCAAAATGTATCACGTTAACTCGGTATATCAACCTGTAAAACGGCTGGGACATTTTGTTTTTTAGTGTAATTTTGCTACCCCTGGTAACTATTAACGTATTCAAATTATCGAATGTTTATATGTTTATATCTATATGTATGTGTATGTATGTACACGTGTATATACATGCGTGTATGTGTTTGTGCGTGTAATCATAGATAACACACATATATGCACTCTCTCCCACACAATCAGAAACATACATGCACACACGTATGATTTAAGAATATGATTTATAGTTCTCATTATTAATCTCGTCAAGCTCCCATGTCTTTAATTGCTTATGTTTATACAGAATACCAGTTGAAGTGACCGTAATACATTTTATATCTAGACACTCTCCTGAAACATATAATTTCCTCTTGGTCTTTTGACAAGTACACCTAGAAACTCTTCTCGAATTTCAGCGAAATACAAAAGCAAATATAAAAATAGACTTAGAGTCGCATAATTTATTAAGACTATTAGTAAATAGATTATATTCACCCCACGCCCGTCGACAAGAACATTTCTTAAAAGGTTATGTGAGTTTTCAAAATTTTTGTCTTAAATTTTATGTGTACGGTATTGATTTCTTTGGTGGTTTTCTCGTTAACTAGATCAAACATTTCTTTTAAATCACACACGAACGGGAAAATAAAATCTCGTATTTTCTTAGTCGGCATTGCGCCAGATTTTTCCATGTGAGATTTATTGGCGATTGAATCGACCATTTTACCTTATTAGTACACAATACATCGAAGGATAGTAGAAGACTACAAACAATGAAGCAAACAGACAATAGTAGAAAAAAAGACAAACACAAAACAAAAAAAAAAACAAAAACAAACTCAAGTTAAAGAACAGAATCCAGATTTAATGTCCAGTCAAATATGGTGCCACTGAAATAGTAAAACAGCATATACTCTCTGCTAATGATTGCTGCAGGCCAAGTGGCCAGTCTACCTAGCAACAATGTGGAAGGGAGACGATAGTTAACCTTTGGCCATTGTCTGTATTGCAGCTGCTTCCGTTACAGTTGTTGTTGTTGATTGTATTGTTGTAACTATTGTTGCTGTGGTTGTTCTTGTTTATTTTGTATGTGTGATCATAGTAAAGACAATTAACTTTCAGCAGGCCAATTCATATTGTTTGAAAAGTATTTGCACTGCTAGACTTAAGCTGTTTTTCCCCCATTCAATTCAAAAACATTTCCATCATAGTAATATCGCGTACTCGTGTATTATAACATACTAACAACAAATAATCTTCAATAATGTGGTTATAACGGAAGAAGATTCGAGGAACCAGATGAAAAATTACACTCCGGCCAGGCCAGAGATGAAACGTTCTAAGATGAGGCTTTATAGTTGACACTGCACAACGCACACATGCGTGTGCATGAATACACACAAATTCATACAGATAGGATCAAGGGAAGGCCTTTGTATGCATACACGTATCTCTCCCTCACACATTCTCTCTCATTGTATGTGTATATATGTATGTATTTATATATATGATATATATATATATATATATATATATATATATATATATGTGTGTGTGTGTGTGTGTTTGTGTGTGTGTGTTTGTTTGTGTGTATGTATGTATGTATGTATGTATGTATATATATGTATATATATATAACAAGAGTGTTTCAGGTTTAAGAGGAATAAATGAGTTGGTACATGTTGTTTAAGCGTCATATCAGTGTCTATCTCTTTGCGTCAATAATAAAAGTCTTTCTGGCTCTGACAATCTCATCTCTTGATATTTTTAAGACACTGTATATCTAGGACGATGGTATATAATACATGCTTGCATCTAATTTTGTTTTTGAATATAGGAAAATATTTCGGGCGATTACATTGTCGAATTTACTTTTGTTTTTTCACTTACACCATATCTCTGATTATCAGAGTAATAATCATCGTTAATGCTGTCTTATCTATAGAATCATTTCTTCCTTGAAGCATAATTTATGTCAAACTACATTATCATTTACTGTCCTTGCTTTAAAATAGTAGGGTATTGTTTGAAAAAGATTTGAATGTTATATGTAGCTCCTACCTAGATGTTTTATATGGACTATACCGAATGCGAATCAAGAGCTCTTTCTTTCATGTTACAATTGTAAGAGGCGTGCGTATTCAATTTGGACTGAAAATGAACCGCAATACTTGAATGAACAAATAGGCTCCTCCACGCCATTTAGGCATCCCCTGCTATGTTTAAACAAATATTTGAAAGCAATGTAGAAACTGATAAGCAACAACATTAATTCAGAAATATCTTTGAACCAATCAATAAACTAAATAAATAAACGAAAAACATGGAGCGCAGCCGAACTTGCATTCTGCAACATGCATAAATCTATCTGAGTTTCCAGCAGATAAATTGCCCGAAAACTGATACAGTCGAGTGATCCAGCCATTTATTATACTGCTATATCTATTTTCTTTCAAATCTATAAACGAAATAAAAGTGGAAGTCCAACAATAGAACAAAGAGTAAAATGAAACGCTTATCAGTGAATATCGACAAATTTCCATGTGTTGTTGTGCTACAAAGTGTAGAATACATATACAATACATATGATAAGGATTCTGACAACGTTCGATGGCAAGTGGCTAAGAAGTAAAAGCAACGTTAAACGATATTGATAAAACCAGATTAAATTTTTCTCTCCTGCTACGAGTCAAGTGGTAGAACATGCGCAATAGGCCTTCGGAACTCTCACACTCTCCTTCACTATCAGCACACACACACACACACACACACACGCACGCACGCACACAAACACACACATACACACATACACACACACACACATACACACACACACACACATGTATACATGCATACCCACGCAAACACACGCATAAGTATCTGCTGTGAAGTAGTTGTTGACCTGGATTTCATGTTGAATCTGACGGCTTATCAATCGTATGCTGTCAGATAAAACTTAGTGTACCAGTCAATAGGATATATATAATGAATTTGATTCTACTCCCAGTATTGCTAATCGCCCTCTGTAAATATCTGTTGTAGCTTTAAATTAAGGTTTCAAATGTTGGCACAATAACAGCAACATTTAATATACGATGCAAATGAATTTCATCAAACCCAGTAATTGAGCAGTATATTATTTTATCGATACCGAAAGAATGAATGACAAAGCCGACATCGGCGAACTTTGAACTCCGAAATTAAAATGCTGGATGAAATGCGGGTAAGATTTTCATCCATATCAGTAACGATTCTGCCAGTTAGCTGCTTTAACTGACCTGAAAATTTAATTTCACATTCAGTTACAATATGAGTATTTCTCAAGACGAAAATGGACCAAGTGTCATGTCCATGATTGTTATACTTACAGTAAAAGCTTTGAAACTTACCACAGTAAAAGAAATTCAATTTCTTTCCCAGCGAGTGTGGAAAAATTCAATATTTTTTTCTCAATGTTTTGGAAGTACGAAGTTAAATTAGATGAAATTATATTTTTGTTGGCAGAATAACCTATCTCAAGGAACACAACACATACACATGCATGTATATATGCATGAATATATATGTGTGTATATATGTTTACATGGAAATATAAATATACATACATACATACATGCATACATACATACATACATACATACATACATAAGTATTCATACACAAGGAGAGTGAGAGGGACATAGAAAATGATAATGCTTTTACACTCATCTCCAATAATTTATCCAATGTAAAATAGAATATAATTAAGAGAAAGTGGTTGTGTGGTAAGAAGATTACATCTCAACTACATGCTCTCGGGTTCAATCCCACTGCATGACAGTTTGACAAATG
Organism: Octopus bimaculoides; assembly: GCF_046866305.1. Classification (NCBI taxonomy): domain Eukaryota; kingdom Metazoa; phylum Mollusca; class Cephalopoda; order Octopoda; family Octopodidae; genus Octopus; species Octopus bimaculoides. Next base: position 15,998,391 of record NC_142946.1, on the reverse strand, counting down.
TTTTTAACTATATCCTCGGGTTGACCTTCTGCGTGAATTCGTTAGACGAAGACTGAAAGAACCTAGTCGTATATATTTGCCTCTGTGTGAGCCTTTGCGTTTTTATTTGTCCCGCATCACCGCATTAGAACCGGTGTTGGAGTGTTTATATTCACGTAACTTAGAGGTTCGGTAAAGGACAGCGATGGTTTAAGTAGCAGGCTTTAAAAAAATGCAATCACTGACGGTGTTTCATTCGAATAAAAATTCACCAATGCAGTGCTCCGGCATAGCAGCAGCCTAATGACTCACAACATTAAAAGATATCCTCTTTTACTTGTTTCAGTCATTTGACTGTGGCCATGCTGGAGCACCGCCTTTAGTCGAGCAAATCGACCCCAGGACTTATTTTTGTAAGCCTAGTACTTATTCTATCGGTCTGTTTTACCGAACCGCTAAGTTACGGGGACGTAAACTCACCAGCATCGGTTGTCAAGCGATGTTGGGGAGAGAGACACAAACATATACACATACATACATACATACATATATATATATATATATATATATATATATATATATACATACATATATACGACAGGCTTCTTTTCAATTTTCGTCAACCAAATCCACTCACAAGGCTTTGGTCGGCCCGAGGCTATAGTAAAAGACACTTGCCCAAGGTGCCACGCAGTGTGACTGAACCCGGAACCATGTGGTTGGTAGCAAGCTACTTACCACACAGCTACTCCTACGTCTATATATAAACAAATAAAAAAAGAATATAATGAAAGAAATACAATTATCTTGTGGAATAAACGTTTTAAATACAGAACTTAACTTACGAAACAAAGCACTTTAATTTTAGTAGCAATTGATTTATATAATAAAAAAATATAGCACCGGCAAACCAAGTCTTTGACCTAGATACTTACCGTCATAAACGAAGATTTACCGAACAGTTATTATTTCAATGTAAAATTATTTCTGCGTCGTGCAGTTACTACGCCACCAAACATTTACCTTGTTGTCTGCATCTAGGTTACATGAAGTTTTATGTACTCAGACAGATAAATGTCTGTAAAAGAGGTATATAAAAATTTAGAAAATAAGAATGAAGATAGCAGAAAATGATGAAAATAAACAAGCGTATAATAAAACATAGATAATTCAGGATGAAAACATACACCGATTACATACTGGTATGTATGCCATGAGAAGTTTACAAGCGTGAATAGGGAGATAGGAGAATACAAACGATTAGACAGAATGTTTAAGCATGATAAAATGACAGTGGAAGAAACCGGAAACGATTCTCGAGTTTTCTCGCCTACCCTCGTGTGTTATTAAGTATAGCGTTGTGTCGGTCTGTAGATCGTAGGTAGTAACGTACGCATAATTTTGCATGCTATGTATTCAGCTAGAAGTTTAGACCTGTTTTTGAGTCATTGTAGCTCTTTCCCCGAATAAGAACAAAATGACGTATATATTCTATTACATGGTCTGTGTTGAATGTTGAATGTATGCACTCTTTTGAAACATTATATACATAATTACAATTTAGGTTCGTTGAAATGTGTGACAAGCGTATTTCAACTAACCTAAATTGTGATTATACGTAAACACTGCTTAGCGCCATTACTCTTATATATACATAACTGAATATATAGATATAAACACATATGCACACACACATACACACGCACACACACACACAAATTTATGTATATATATATATATATATATATATATATATATATATATATATATATATACACAAATATATATATATATATATATATATATATATATATATATATATATTTATACACATATAAATGTACATAAATATAAATACATTTTTCTCTATATATCTGTCTATCAATCTCCCTTTCTGTCTCTCTCTCCCTATATATATATATATATATATATATATATATATATATATATATATATATATATATATATATATATAGAGAGAGAGAGAGAGAGAGAGAGAGAGAGAGAGAGAGAGAGAGAGAGAGAGAGACATGCGTGTGTATATATATGAATGTATGTATATACATGTATCTATGCAAAGACAACCACCCACGTATATGTGGAGTAATGACGGTAATACTTAGAAACCTTGAAAACACATGAGATGTCGCTCATAAACAGGCACACAAACACGCACATACATGAATTCGCACGTACATACACATATGTATACACCCACATATGCTTATATGTACGCACGCATACATACTTTCGTGTGTGTGTCCATATGAGTGAGCGTACGTGTTGACGTGTATGTGCCTTTATAAGCACGTCTTCAGTGTATTTTTATCCCATTTCTATGTCAGCTTTACTAATGATATGAGGCACGTACTGAAGCTAGAATACCAGAAATGCGTAAATACTTTTGTATTCTCCCATAATCTCTTAGTAAATAAACGGAATGTAACACCAGTTTTGTTCACCTAAACGAATAATAGCACAAATTGTATCATGGGAGGCCTGTTTGAAGTCGTTTGTTCTACCACGAAACCAGGCATTGTTCATGATAATTATAAATTAGTATATAAAAAAGAAAGAGTAGATTCCCCACGTTAAAAGAGCTGAGATTTCACGTTTGTAATGTTTTTGAACGTGTTTAACATATTTTTCTTTTACCCTGGGCTTACACGCTCAGAAACAAAATACATATGCAAATATTTACATACATACATACATACATACATACACACATGCATACATGCACACATACATATATATATACATATATGTATATATATGTTTATATAAAGATACATATATACATACCTGTGTGCGTATGCATGGATACATCTATATACATGAATTTAACGTAAGATTATTTCTCTCACTTTCTGTGTGTGTGTATATGTATGTACGCATGTGTATTTGAATACTTTCTGTTATTCATGAGAACAGTTCAACGTAAGATTGGTTCTATTATTTAATAATTCTAATTTTCGAAGTAATTATATTAGACGTTTCATTTCCTCGAGTCAACGATCTCCTTTAGAATTACCCGTATTGTACGATTGAACATAAGATTGAACATGTATTTTGTACCTTTTTTGGTATATTTACCTATGCTAGCGCAACAGAAACAATCATCAGTAAAGTTAAGTGATCTTCTGTAATATGTTCCTGTTTATATATATATATATATATATATATATATATATATATATATATATATATATATATATATATAATACAAATAATATATGAGTATATGCATATATACGTACATGTATGTACATACCTACATCTACATGTATATATAGATGCATATCTGGGTAGAGGACGTTGCCAAAAAACGTGGACAAAATGATAAACAGAATACAGAAAACACACAGGCCACATAGAGAACATTTCCTTCATCAGCTGCCACCATTCTAAAACTAAGCGTTTCGAAGAGTTCGGGCAGGAAACATTGTTAGAATGGCTCTTCCCACTGACCACACATTAAATTTGTACCGTGGAGGAATGTAGTGGCGGATACAATATATATATATATATAGAGTGTGTGTGTATTTATATGTATATGTTTGTCTGTGTGTATGTACATATTTATATGTACGAGCATTATTCGTCTGCGCTGTGGATGAAACAAAAAAAATTCCAACACTAATTCATTTAGCAGAATATTGGAAGACGGATAACTGCTCTATCTTTGAAGCTCAGTGAATGCTCTAAGAATATGCAGTCCAGTATCATGTAAGTCATATTTCTTGTGAGACTGCCTTTTCCAATATTTTCCACCGTTTTGTTGATGTTTACATGAATATAAATGATACATACTCATGTAATACATACGTACACATGTAATGACACTTATTCACAGATGATGGTAAAAACATACCTGTATACATGCTTTCAGATATAAACGTATGGATGAATGCATATATGTGTCTGTGTGACGTTGGTTAAGACTTCGTGGCGGGGAGTAGGCGTTTTTGGAATCCTTTATCCTTTGAACTTAATATAATAACATTGCTTAATTTATCCACACCAGAAACAAACGACTATCGTATTATATTAATAGCACTAATCACCCTACAGCCTCTCCTATACACTTGTTCTCTCGTCTCTCAGTATTTCATTATGTCTCCTCCTCTTCCGCTTCTACTGTCTGCCTGTCTCTATGTAAACAGATATAAGGATAACAACTTATGTTTAACTCGGTATATGTGTGTATTTAAGTAATCTATATATATATATATATATATATATATATATATATATATATATATATATATATATATATATATATATATATATATATGTATTAGGTTTGTATTTCTGTCTGTCTGCCTGTGTATATATATATATATATATATATATATATATATATATATATATATATATATATATATATATATATATATATATATATATATATATATATATACGTATGTATGTATATACATATATGCATACATATATACATACATGCTAATACTTATCTTTCTATCGAGGAACTGCGAATGTAAGGCGTAATGTCTCATTCGATGCGCAATCTACAGCCTACATATATCTAAAATTACGGCGCCGACATATACATCGCTTGGCCGTTGCTGATGACGATTGTGATAATGATAGATAATATTAATACCACTTGCAATAATAATTACAATATTTAAATAACAACAAAACCAATGCCACCACACCACTAACCTCCACAACAACTACAACGGTAATAATAATAATAATTATAATAATAATAATAATAATAATAATAATAATAATGTATTGCTTATATATCTCGGTATTTATATCGTCTGCGTTTGCTAACAAATCCTCCTGTTCCTCTTGGATTACTTTCTAAGTTAGAGAGATGGCAAGAGAGAAGCTATCTGATGCCAAAAATAAAGAAATAAATAAATAAACAAAAAGATGCGTAAATAAACGAATATAACATGCAAAGCCAAAATCCCACTAAATATTCTATAAATGTCAAAACAAACATGCACACACTTTCACACGCCTATAGATACAATAAACACACACATGAACTTATATATATATATATATATATATATATATATATATATACACACACACATATATGATTGTGCCTATATATGTTTGGGTAATAAAGAGTCAATGTAAATGGATAAAAAAAAATATAAAAAGGTGTTTGAAATATGAGAAACACATCAGCAACGACAACTGCATTGAGAAAAGCCGTAAACTAATAATGCAATATGTCAAATGATAAGGTAAACATAAATTTTATCAACAATGCTACCAGCAACATCACTATACATCACTATCAGCGCTATCATCAGCAATGCCAAAAACACCACACAACCTTCAACAACAACAACAACAACAACAACAACAACAACAACAGGAGCAATACTAAAAATCAGACAACAGCAACAACATGGACTATAACCAACGCAACAACACAGAAACGGTAGTAGGATGAGTATATAAGTAGCTGGAAATTTCAAAATAAAACAACAACATATATATACATAAGAGACAAATATAAAACAAAAGTTTCGTTTTATGCTATTTCATTTTCATTTGCCAGTTTGAGGAATAAACAGGAAATGTTCTGGCAAACAACATTCTTTCATTATTTAATTTCTAATAGTAAAACCATCAAGCGTATGAGTTACGAAAATAGCATATTATCGCTAAATAACATCCCAAAACAAACCTTTAGAAAAAAACAAGTTAACGCCAGTCTGTGTTTTTCTGTATGTTGTTGCTGTCATTATTATTATTATTATTATTAAGTTATTTTTTTTTTCTGGCTGTGTGTTTTTTTTCCTCATCGTCAGCAGGAGTATCACCGGCGTCGGCGGCGTCGTCATCGTCGCCATCATCGTATTCACCATCATCATTATCAGCAGCAGCCGTAGCAGAAGTATCCTAGCAATCATTATCGCAATCACGAAAATGACTATCAAAAAGATCTCGGCAGTCTTAATTAATTATCTTGATCGCAATTATGCTAGTCATTATGATCGTGATCATCGTCATCTTCGGTATCATTGTTGTCTTCGTCGTCGTCGTCATCATCGTCATCATCAATTTCCTCATCATCGTCGTCGTCACCATCATCCCACTACCATCAGCACCACCACCACCACCACCATCATCATCCTCATGATTGGTAGCCAACATTTTTCTCGTCATCTTTTACTTTGCAACATGAAACAATGATTTTGTTTCTCTTTTGTCTTCTTAAAATTGCTTCCTCGTCTTTTAGCCTCACGTACTTACAAATGCACATGACTATTCTAAACAGGATATTCCTAGGAGAAAATCTTTCTGTTACTCATTTTCTCTTGACAGAGAGTCCGGCCATTTATTCCTACAAAATTCCTCGTGTTAAAGTTTACAATACCAAGAGAACCCAGTTTAATGCATAAATGCTTTATGGTTGATCAAAAGATCTATAACATCTTGTCAGTTGCTAAATATCTGGATTTAGTGAGAGTTGTACAGGAAAAGCTGCTACGAAAACCCTTAGTATTTTTATCAATGTCTTTTATTTTTTCTGAATCCCATAATTCAAACTAAGAAAGCTTTATGTACCTTCTACCAAAGACACAAGGCCTGAAATTTCGTGGGAGTGGAGAGGAGATTACATAGACCCCAGGGTTCGACTGATACGTATTCTATCGACCCAGGAAGGATGAAAGGCAAAGTCGACCACGGTGGCATTTGATCGCAGAACGTAAAGACGGACGAAGTACCACATAGAATTTTGCTTCACGTGCTAACGTCTCTGTGAGCTCACCGATTTAACAGACACGCAAAATTAATACTCATGCACAAATGTACCTTGTAAACAAACTATCTGTGCACTCATGCAAACGCATACAAGTAGTATATCGGTGTAGTTCATTTGAGCACATACCCGTAAATGTCAGAATCCGACATCTCAGGATATAATGTATATGGCATTTATATATGTGCTCAAAACAAAGAAGAGACAATGTACTTCTGATCCTTCATATGTTGATAAAGTACACACCAGTTCAGTAGACGACTCGTAGAATTTCTGTCGATTTAAGGAATTTACACTCCCTTATTTTATAGCCGTATCTGCTTATCGCCACAGCTTTCTGCATTTGGGTTTCTTTCTCTTCTTTTCTAAAATTAATCTTATTCTACACACACACACACACGCACACAAAACACTCGCACACACACTCACACACAAACACAGTCTCTCTCTCTTGCATGTCTCTCCCACTCTCATTAAATACCTTCCCCATACATATGTGCGTGTGTGTGTATGATTGTGAGTGTGTGTAATTTTATACGTAAGTTTATACACATGCTTATATAAATGTGTATATGCCTTTATGTAGATATATATTTACAAGCGCGCAAACAGAGTTATATCTCAACGTATATATATATATATATATATATATATATATATATATATATATATATATATATATATATATATATGCATATATCTGCACACACACACACACATATTCATCAACTGTTGCACCTAATTGGCCTTAGTCTAAGCTTCATCTATTACCTCAACACATAGCATCCTACAACGTTATGTCCCGTTCTCTTTCCGTAACATTATTCTTCAACGTCGTATCTCCTACGTTATCTTTCCTTGTCTTGTTCCATATTCATATCATCTCACTTTTTCTAACACCACTAACCCACCCTACTACTACTACTGCTACTGCTGCTGCTGCTGCTGCTACCACAGCTGCTGGTGGTAATGGTGCTTCTACCGTGTCTGCTTCTACATCTTGCCGTAGAACGTCTAGGAAAATGTTCTTCAATTATTTCTCTACTGACGTACGCGTGCCAGTTTAAGCGTATGTTGTGTTCCTAAGACGCCTCTCACTTCTAATCTCTGCAATATACATTACAATTACGATTGTTAGTCAGACTAAGAAATATTTAAATCTTACTTCCGTTTCCACTCAACGTACCTTTCTTCTTCTTCTTCTTCTTCTTCTTCTTCTTCTTCTTCTTCTTCTCCTTCTTCTTCTTCTTCTTCTTCTTCTTCTTCTTCTTCTTCTTCTTCTTCTTCTTCTTCTTCTTCTTCTTCTTCTTCTTATTATTATTATTATTATTATTATTATTATTATTATTATTATTATTATTATCATTATTATTATTATTTTCTGAGTTGTTTCCGTGTTTCGGGGTTTATTTTTCTAACTTTACACTGGAAACTTACTTAAATACAGAAACAATCCCAAATATATGTATGCATGTATGTATGCATGTATATATATAGATATATATGTACACATATATACATACATATATCTATGTATACACACACACACACGCACACACACACACACACATATATATATATATATATATATATATATATATATATATATATATACTTACACTGACACGTGTGTGTGGGTGCACGCGCGTGTGTTAGTCTACGTCTATAGCGATGCATTCATATAGAATGAGAGCTATAAAAAGAATCCCCAAGAGAGCCAGGTAGCTTTCTTGCAATGGTTTTTAATCCTCATTGTTCCACTATACTTCCGCTTAGTCTTGTTAAATAAATGTAAATACCTATCCATACCATTACACACGCACACACATATATATGTATACGAACACACACAAACATATATATACGTATACACACATATATGTACACTAATAAACATTTAGTCTTTCAGTATTACATATTCATCCCTCTGTTTAGTTTTGTACTCCTTTTATGCCTGGCACAAATTCTTTTTGAAATGATGCAAGAGGAAGAAAGAAGCTTTAAATATTGCAATACAACACGGAATATTGACGCCAGACCTGTTTATTATACTAGTAGATTATGTGATTGCAGTATTTAGTAAAAATATTCACAGTATTGTTATAGAGCCTGCTATCCCGTTTAAGAAAATCCGAGTTATACGTTATCTGTCGCCAAAGAATATTTTTCCTACAGATCTTTAAGCTGACTTAATAGTCTGAACTTAGCTACAAACTCGTAACATTTGCAATGGCAAACTTCATATTACAAAGAGAAATAACTGATTGTGTTAGTGACTATAGAACTCGGCCGAATCACCTCCCTTACATCTTTCAGATGAAATTTAGTTTCTGCTAAAATTTCAAGCTTCTGGCTAACAAAATCAGACCATGCACTGAGTAATAATTTCTGACTTTATTAGTGACTTGTGGATACAGCTTTATGCGCAAAATCGTACACGGATTTCAGATTTGTGTGAAGTTGATGACATGAAATTGTATTCAGTTTTAAAAGCTCTCTGTGTATTTGTATATGTGTGTGTGTGTGTGTGTGTGTATGTGCACATGTGTGTGTGCTTGTGTGTGTTCATGCCTTTGCAGATGAGTTGAAACATATGCTTGTAAATGCGTGCGAGTTCATATATATATATATATATATATATATATATATATATATATATATATATATATATATAACAGTTATGGGTAAGTGTAACTTCCTGTTGGCAGTGAAATACTGAGCAAGACTTAAACAGCGAAGCATTTCTAAGAAAGTTTCTGCTATCTAATAAAGGAATCTAACGAAATTTCTTGGCATAAATTTGTCTAAACCGAGAGCACGAAGACAACGAAATATAGGGAGTGATATTTAGTGTTAATCATTGAATATTTGAAAACTATTTCTGAAGATTATTCTATGTAAATGCTATAAAAATGTAAGCCAGCATTTTATGGTTGATTGCTGGAAGGGAAAGCCCTAAGCACCAGCTGCATTATTATTGATGGACACATTTATAAGGCATAAACATGATTTGTCTCATACTCAAATAAACTCTGAAATATTTTAGTTATATCTAGAACTGAAACAAGACGTGAGATATTGCTTCGAAACATCAAGCAGCCAGGAATACTTAGATGTTTGTGTTTAGTAATTCAATTCATTAATATTCTGTTTGAAACTCATCCTTCGAAATTTTTTGCGAATAATACTGGAGGGACAGAAAGAAATGAAACGGCAATATTCAGAAAAATAGATTAAGAAAAACAAATGAAAAAACAGGAAAAGTTATTTCAGTATTTCAGCCCATCTGTCAGATGCATTCCTATATTTCAATAATACACTCTTCCAGCACCGTTATTGTCATTACACTTGATAAGATAAAACACAATGCTGCGAGATACGCGTTGCTTTTTTTTTTTTATTTTCCTTATATTGTGATAAATCTTCTAAATATTTATATAAACACTCCTAAAATTTTCCTACTCTGGATGTAGACTAAACTGTTAAAAGTTTAATGTTATATACGCTTGTAAACTAGTATATGCTACTACTACTACTACTACTACTACTAATACTACTACTACTACTACTACTACTACTACTGTCACTGCTGCTGCTGCTGTTGCTGCTGCAGCAGCAGTAGTATGTATGTATGTATGTACGTATGTATGTGTGTATGTGAACATATATGTATGTATCAAAATCTTTCAAGTTTCATTAACTCTCCAATGAGTATCCATTGAACTCAAGTCGTGTAGCTCCATCGTTTGCGTCAATCCTGTTTGTTAAACACTCATATGCAAAACTATTTAATAATTATTTAACCGACGTTATAGGTGCATCAACGTACACACATATGCCACCAGTATGTTTATACTTTGTAATAATTTTTTCATATACAAAATTGAAAATAGAAATTTAATGAATCTTCAAAAGTGCAGTGAATTTTTCATGAAACTCTAATGAATACTGCGACTGTTTGAAGTTATAATGGATTTTGATTTTATACATTTTTCAGGGAAAAAAAATATATATATAACAGATTTATATTTGCATGGTATAAATTGACAATATGAAAACCATATCCGCCATTTTGTTTAACAAGACGGTACATAGATTAATATTTAGGTAATGGAGATTTCGATGACGAAATAAGATGTTGGTTTCGATTCTTGGTCTTGAAAGCGTGCTGTGCTTTTGAGTGTGTCATGTTGCTCGCTTCCATTTAGCACACTGTGTGTTAAAGGCTGGGACAGTATCGAATTCGGGCATCAATGTGAAAGAGTCACTGCTACGACCAGAGGTTTCATACATATAAAGGGATACCTCCATTAGGGAAGTGACATATCCTATTTTTACACTTCATCAGTAATATGAAAATTCTCAAAATATTTAGAAAATGTGAAACCGAGTGGCACAATCATCAAACGGTGATTCAAAATCACAATATACATAACATTAGATAATATTTATTTGCATTCAACTATGCGATAACTAAAAGCCCGGGAAAGATACTGTTGAAAAAGATAACCAAAATCATACTGAAACACATATAACACGAGACATGCAGGTTATCATCAATAGGGTATGTAATATACTCAACAGTCGCTAAAATTAAAACAACATGGTAAAAGGAAACGAAAGAGAATTAGAATGAAATAGAGACGATAACGAGGAGCAGATAAGGAAAAGCTGTGTTAAACATAAAAGGGTTTAGGAAAACATTCGCACCCGTACCATTCAGGATCAACAAACTGAAAAAGTAGCATGTCTTACGTAAAGCACACTTACACACCTACACCTACACACAAATACGCGCACATGTGTACATACACACACACACACACACAAACACACACATACACACACACACACACACACACACACACACACACACACACACACACACACACACACACACTTAATCGGTGAGGTGGCAGGAACGTTATCTCGCCGGGCGAAATGCTTAGCGGTATTTCGTCTGCCGCTACGTTCTGAGTTCAAATTCCGACGAGGTCGACTTTGCCTTTCATCCTTTCGGAGTCGATTAAATAAGTACCAGTTACACACTGGAGTCGATATAATCGACTTAATCCGTTTGTCTGCCCTTGTTTGTCTCGTCTGTTTGTAGCCCCATGTGGGTAGTAAAGAAATACCACACACTCTTAATCTTTCACTTGCTTCAGTGATTTGACTGCGGCCGTGCTGGGGCACCGCTTTCTAGGGCTTTTGAGGAACAAATTGGACCCAGGACTGCTACTTATTTTATTAGTTTCTCTTTGCCGAACGACTATGTTACGGGAACGTTAACGCTTCAAAACCGGTTGTCAAGCGGTAGAAGCAGAATAACATAGATATATACATACATATGCGACGGGCTTCTTTCAGTTTTCCTCTACCAAATCCACTCACAAGGTTTCAGTCGGCTCGAGGCTATAGTAGGACACACTCGTCCAAGGTTCCAAGCAGTTGAGCTGTACCATATGGTTGGGAAGCAAGCTTCTTACCGCACATCCATGTCTGCTCTTATATAACTTGAATACATATATATAAATATATGTGTGTATGTGTGTGTGTGTGTGTGTGTGTGTGTTTGTGTGCGTATGCTTGTATATGTGGTTGAGTGTTTGTGTGTTTGTGTATGTGCGTGTGAGTTGTTGCATGTTGTAGTTGGTGTGTTTGCATGAATTGTAAATGCACCAAAATTTTAAAAGTGGACAACAATTGTCATAAACTGCAAATTCAGCTAAAGTCGATTATTACACTCGAGCGCATGCGCACTCACACGCGTGGATGTGTGTGTATATATATATATACAAACACATATAACAATTGCTCTGCACGCAACCGATTTCATGTATAGTAAAACGTTTGGAGAGCTCAAGTAATTCAGAAATTAAATAGAATGAGTTCGTAAGAGGATAAAACAAAAATCCAGAATTGCAGGTTTCTACGAGTTTATTTGGACATATTTAGTCGATCTACAAGCCTCATAAATAGAACGTCAATGAAATCCAAACGACACTCTCCTAAGTCTTGCTAGATTGATTGGAGCCTGACTATTTAGACGCCAAGTACTATAGAGTGACTTGAAAGAATCATCGCATTTGGCTCGGTTTTCTTTTCCTTGCCATTTACTGCGTTTTCTCATTCGTTTTACATACACTCACTCACACAACATACATTCATACATACACACGCGCACACACGCAAGTAAAATTATATATATGTACGTATATATTCCTATATATTGTTTTTAAGTCTCTTGCTATCAATCGCTCGCATGTATCTTGCTCAATAGTTCCTTTGTTAAGAAAGAATTGCGCAAATGAAGTTGCTGTTAGCCTGTCTGTAATGCATTTTTTTCTTCACTCTGGCATATCGTGCTCAAACAGACAGATACAAACACTTACATACACATATATATATATCAACAAAATCGCGCACATAAACGGACAACCACATGCAAACACACACACACACACACACACAAGGATTTTACGTATCTTCTCGTTGTAGGCTTTTATTTTTACGCCAGTAAGAGCATGAAGTACAGTACGCTGTGCGAGCACTAGCAGCAGCTTCTTTGATAATGTGACTGCACACATGTGCAGCCAGACACATTAATAATGTGTGTATGCGTATGTATATATGTGCGAGGTTGTGCAGTTTTCTTGTTGATTTTCTATGTTCTACTTTTCATCTACATTTATGTATGTACATAATTATATCCGTAGGAGTTTGTACCTTTGTTTCAAGTCGCACAATTTATTTCTATTTAACGTGGACCTAGCAGCATTTCTGCATATATCTTTTATTTCTTTTCTTTCCTTCCCCTCTCTCTCTCTCTCTCTCTCTCTCTCTCTCTCTCTCTCTCTCTCTCTCTCTCTCTCTCTCTCTCTCTTTTCTTCTATTATGCATACACATGCGCATACACATCTGAACTCATCCATGCGCACATAAATTACATACATTTATGTTTTCATTATGTTTCAATAACGTTGTTTCGTCGTTCACGTCGGTGAATGTATTTCACAAGTACTGCGTTTCTCTACAGATATACAGCAATATACTTACGATGGAATCTATCACCAACATATACGTATTCTATGATCTGTAATAGAACGCGTTTATGAAAATATTCTTTACAGAGCTGGAGTCTATATGTCTAGTAAACACTATTTCTCCTCTTATACGAGCAATTACCCACCAATATGTTTATAGGCGTACATAATTAAAAACACACAAACATACAAAATTTATGTATACAAATGTGTGTGTGTTTGTTTGTGTGTGTGTGTGTATGTATGTGTGTCTGTGTGTGTGTGTCAGTGTGTTTGTGCGTGTGTGCGTGTGTGCGTGCGTGTTCATTAATTAAGCAATATCCACTTTGTTTACGTCGCATGTGAAATATATTTACGTTTGTCTTTATAAAGTTTTAGATATACTAAATAATGTACCGGGCTACAGGTCATAAAATGTTTACGATTTCTCTTACTAAAGTTAAGCTATCGGCAATGCTGAATTTTCGAGTTGGATCAGACATCTAGCAATGACATACGAAACTTAATTCTTTTATTCTACCTTTAGAATGCCACAGGATGCAGTCTTTTCTCTAACTACGGTCCATCCATTCTATTAAATTCGTTACCTTTCCAAGTTTCAATTATCGTAATTTTGTTATTCTTCAGCCTGGTAGTCAATGAAACTCTAATTACGCTCTGTAACAATTTTGCCTTTGTCTTTGGTCAGTGAGTATTATCTCTTATTTGCTTCTGTCTGGAAATCAAAGGAAATAACTACTATTTCCTTCACATTTTGCTTTTGCGACCTAGGCATCAATGTTTTGAAGCTGACCTATTTTCCATTACACTTCAGACAGAGAGAGAACTAAGTTACTGAAGCAGAAATATGCTTTAGCAAATGTTCTACTCAATACCACAGATTTTTTAATCAGTTGCTTGATTGTAACCACTTGAGCATGTCCCTCAGTGGTTGACAATATATACATCTATGATCATGAGCTGGTATAGTGGAGGGAAATGATACCCATGTGTTGACAGGGTTTCTTTAGGTTTGTAATAAATACAACAAATGCAAAGCTGGAACAAAATGTTGGCCAATTTTCATACTTTCGAGGAGTAAGTTAATAGGAAATAACTATTGCTACCCAGAGTAATAAAAATGTTGTTACACAGGTTTATTTACGAAATATATTTGATCAGGGATAAATGTCTCTAATTATTTAATTATCATTTATCACAGTGTTGAAATGCAGTTTATTTTCCTTCTGCACAGTACCTATGTATAAATGCGATGTCGTCTTTCCCAACCGAGAGGATTGGCGGCAGGAACTTTCTTCTCAGGCAAAACATTTTCTCAAATGCCATCGGGATCAACGCCAGTCAACTTGCTGGGAAATACACAATTAAAGTTCCAGTGAAATACACAATTAACTCTTTTTCTCAAAATTACTGGCCTTACTTGCCTAGATGAAGAATTAATTTCAAAGGCGTACGTTTGTCCAAAAGTGTATCAAGAGAAATGGTAAGAAGTCGGAAAAACTATTTCGTTGTATTTACTTACTGCCCCCACTCTTTTGATCAGAATTCTCATCTGATCCCAATTGATAGTTCAATTAATCCGCCTGGGAGAAGACATGTTTAAATATCTGCTTCGAAATTCCAGTAAAAGTGGTTAGTCAGTGTACCAAATTCACCTTTCTCTATATTAGGTAAGTTGCGGTGACGCTGAAAAGAATATTTACACACACACACACACACACACACACACACACACACACACACACACATACACACACACACACACACACACACACACACACACACACACACACACACACACACACACACACACACACACACACACACACACACACACACGTTTTTTTATGTATGAATGTTTCTATGTATGTATCGACATTGGGAGCGGATAGATATGACTTATATTATTCTGGATGGATAAGTTGCGACACAACATCCTGGAGCAATAAAAACATGTTAGTTTCTAGTGATATTTGAATTCAGAAGAGAAAAAAATGCGAACCTGAAAACACATTCGGATGTGGCAAAAGATCATACACAGCAGATAGGCTACAGTCAATTGAATATAACCCACGTAGAGTGATTCATCTGTAACTTGTGTCGATAAAATCATCGACAGACATGTATTCAGTTGTGCTGTCACTCGGAAATGGTGGCCTAATGCCAGTGCTTGAAATTGAGAGTATTATTATCAATATGTTTTAATGCAGAAATAAAGACAGTTTTATATTTGTTATTGCCAGTGGACAAGCACTCTCCCATTGCAACTGTTCCTAGTAATATTATTTTATGAGAATTAAGTGTATTGGTTATTTTTATACAGAATATAGATAGTGGTAATACCTTTTGAAGTATGGCCTCTGCCTCTATTTTCAATTTCATATTGATTTATTTTTACAAGTTTCGCATAAGACCGCATAGAGACGGAAAACATCTGGTGAAAAAGCAATACAACCTAATATCTAAAACTGTGACTCAAAACTAGGGTCAGGAGCCGTGTGATCAATGATGGAAAACGACAATAACGAAATTGAAATGAACTGACATTAATATGCAGAATATCATCGTTTTGCTACCTATAACACATTGAATAATATGCTAACAATACTGTGTGATGTTCGCTTGGAGTAGGCACGGCTGGAACGTCTAACTCTTTAGATCTGCACGTCAGCTGTTAGAGAAGAGTTAAAGGGATATTTCGTTATGGTACACACATATACAAAAACAAGTGAAGCAGCAGCAAGCTTACTGCTGTTGGATCTTCGTACTCTGCCACCTGAGTCGTGATTGAGGAATGAAATCGAATCATGACTTTGATCAGCGAGAAAATAATCAGTTTCCCTCTATCTCTCACCATCACATTTCACTTTAACATTAAATATTTACAATGAACCGATGCATTAAAAATACTAAATTATTCAAAAATGTTCAACCAACTATTATTATTCAATTTCTGAAAACCTCTTTAACAGACTGAAAATAACAATTTGGGTTTCAACGTAGAAAAGCAAAGAAAATTATATAGTTTTGTTTACACTGAGACATCAGCATAAGTTTATTGAAAAACATAACAAGATTGATAAATGAAAAACAGGTAACCTTTCAGAAGTTCTACATTACTTTCCAATATTAAACGGCTGTTCATCTTTGACTTTACATGCTAGCTGTTTGTTCTGTTTAAATTCTTTTGTATAATAATTATTTCATCAAATATATATTATTAAGGAAAAAATTTAAAAACAGAGAAAGAATAATATAGCAGTTTGAATAATCACGAATCTAAATAATAAGTCGTAGCTTTAGATAATTTAGGAAGATTAAAATACATAACAAAAAATATGTTTTGGAAAAAGAAAGAAAGTTAATTCCAGTATGTCCATATAATTGACTGATGAAAACTTCATTGATATTTTCTGTCTAAGAATTTGACAATATAATTATAAATCAGTGTCCTCGTTCAGATAATTGAAGATAAACGTAAGTCGTTTTATTTCATCCATTTATGTATTATTGTCTTCTTTTGTTTTTTCATTTCTTGTCGTCTCTTCTTTTTAGTATTATTTCAATATTGATTCAGGAGAGTTGAGTTTTACTTTAACTTAATCGAGGACATTTACAAGACAAAATTATCATCAAGATGAAATTCAGAAGCGTTGTTTGTCCTGTCACATGGAGATTCTTAGCAATAATGATGCTGAACACGAACATCAGCATAGGCTGGTAGACTCACACGACCATTACCGCAGAAGTTACATGACACATACATTTATTTACGTAAATGTAGCAATACACATTTGATTTAAGAATGAGCTATCAGGGTTAAATAAGTATATATATATATATATATATATATATATATATATATATATATATATATATATATATATATATATATACATATACATATGTATGTATGGGGAACGATGCAGTGTAATTAACATATGCTACATAATACACAATATCCGATGTGTGAGTTACTGCATACACTGGAGAACATCTTTCTAACAATTTGTCTCTTACATTGGGGTTTTACATGTTTCATTGATATAAATTTATTCCCGAACGTCCATATGTGTTACAATTTTATTTCAGATAGTTCCAACTAGAGTAAGGTCTTAGGAAATATAATATGTACTTGATTGCTGATATGGTGGATTATCGTATTTCCCTCCTATGTTAAAGACGAAACTTGACTTCAAGTATACCGGACCCCGGTGTGCTTAAGAGTTATCACAGGAATAGTTGTGACAAGTGCGGAAATGGCTAAGCTTTCATATTCTATTATGGAGATAGCTAACACATTATATTAATCTAGATGTAGTCACTTGGAATGTGAGATTCGATAGCCACTACAGATGGACGCTGCCATACATATTTGTGTGAAATTTGTCATATTTGACGACGATAGAAAGGCATTCTGAAAAAAGCAATGTATTATGATTACACATTAAGATTTCTGATCCACTCGGAGCCCAAGATATAGCAAGATATTAGGAAACACTAGCATCACTTTTAGTGAAGATATTATATTTGATTCCATTTTTCTGAGTATATGACCTGCAGTAAACTACTTTCCTAACCAGGAAGGTTAAATTTCATTTAATCCACTTTAAATAACTCAATATTGCGGTAATCCCCGTTTATATTGACTCTTATTCATTTTAATATAAAATATAATACAAAAGCGCAAATAATCATATAAACATATTTAATCATATAATAATATATATAATCATACAGAAATACGTATATGTATATATATATATATATATATATATATATATATATATATATATATATATATATATATATATATATATATATATATATATATATATATACGTATGTATATATATGTATATATATACAAACGTGCATGTATGTATCTATGTATAATGCATATACATGTATAATTCTCCACAAAGTCTGGATGACCGAAATTTTGAAGTTGGCTACCTTAATCTACAAATTCCATTAGTTAGATTAATATATAATCAGAGAGATTACGCAAGAACAGGATGACATATATGGACGAATATCACAATAATATTTATTATGATGACACCCATTGTAAGATATGGGAAATCAATATAAGTTCAATATATTCCAGAATTATTCGAAACTGTGTTGACTTGCAATAATCTCTGTTCTAATTGGATCGCATTCATTCCATTATATTACTTTGGAACCAAATTGATATATATATATATATATATATATATATATATATATATATATATATATATATATATATATATATATATATATATATATATGTATATATATGTATATATATATATATATATGTATATATATATATATATATGTATATATATATATATATATATATATATATGTATATATATATATATATATGTATATATATATATATATGTATATATATATATATATATATGTATATATATATATATATATATGTATATATATATATATATATATGTATATATATATATATATATGTATATATATATATATATATATATGTATATGTATATACATATATATATATATATATATATATATATATATATATATATATATATATATATGTATATGTATATACATATATATATATATATATATATATATATATATATATGTATATGTATATATATATATATATATATATATATATATATATATATATATATATATACATGTATATTTGTTTTACCATGTATAATAATCTAGGCACATAAACATGTACGACTCTAGAAAAGGTTAACGTAAAATAAAGTAGATTTCACAGTGTGGTAAAACAAGCTTGAAGGTATGATGTGTTGGTAAGATGCTGCACTAACATATGTAGGCACCAAAACCAATTTAAACCGTGGATCCACCTCAGGAATGGTTGAAGGTACGGCATGGGTACAGAAAAGAAGAACAAAGGAATTTAAAATTCACGAGAATTGCTCCAGTAGGGCTTATTAATTGACGTAATCTATGAATACATCATACCATAAATTCACCATCTTCGGGTAAAATTTTAAATAGATGTGATAAAACACATGGTCCAATATTACACTGGATTCGTCATCAAATTTTTAACTCACCTGTTTGTACCTGCTTAAATTTGTACCTGAAGATGGTGGATTTATGCTAATATCCAATCTATGGATACTTCAGTATAGTTCTAAGGAAACAGCTGTTACACATATTAAACACCTTTTGTGTCATATATATATATATACATACAGATAGAAAGAGAGAGTGAAAGAAAGACAGAGAGTGAGAGAGAAAGGGAGGGATTATGTAACATATTAATCATGTATATATCATGCATCACAAATTAATCCCCTCTGGGTCTCGTCCTGATTTTTGGGACATTTTCTGACCGCTAGGCATGTAACTATGCTACGCACATAGAAAAATAGACATCCTTTATTTTTGATATCATGTGGAAAGAAGATATATTTTGTTAGATGCTTTGTTTAATGTAGCTGAGGATCTTAATTAAATCATCTAACCCGTATATTATACATATTATTCTATATTACACACGCACACACACACACACACGCACACACGCACACATACACGCACACATACACACAGACACACGCACACACACACACACACAGACACACACACACACACACACACACACACACATATATATATATATATATATATATATATATATATATATATATATATATATATATATATATATATATATAGCTTTGTACTATATAATATATTTGTACATTTTTTCTGTGTATGTCTTACGTTAAATCGAAACCAATTCGCATTCTAGTTCAAGTTGTGCTTCAACGAAAATTTCTACTTTAAACAACCGTACACAAAAGAGTAATAAAAGTCACTGATATTATTTAGTTCCCGGCATGTATCGATATTGACTCCATAAGTACAATACTTGATGAGCAAAGGAGGGTAGCTGTCTCTTATTTAATGTAAACCTGAAAGCAATGTCTTCACTTAAAGCAATTGTGACATCCTAAATTATTTCTCGATTTAACATTGAATATTCAAAACGTATCAAATGATATTTCATTATATTTTCCTCAGTCACCATGCATAAAGGGATGCAATAATAATAATATGTTTTGATAACGATTCAAATAATTCCGATGATAAATAACATAAACGAGAAGTGAATTATCAAAATCCATTCACTCTAACCACTAATGAGAAAAATTACTAACAGAATGATGATAGGAAAGTGTCTTTCATGCTCCACGTTCAAATACCATCGAGGCTGATTTTGTGTTACATCATTTCGGGGTCGCTAAAATAAGTACTAGTTGAGCACTTATTAATGTTATCGAGCCATCCTCCCCTACTATATACCATGTGAATATAGTAGAAAGAATGATTATTAAGGCGCCGTGTTTGCAGGATCTTTAGCACACAGGAGAACATTTGTAGTGGCATTTTTTCAGGCGTTTTTTCTCTCAGTTCAAACTTTGGTTTTCATACTTTGGATATCAATAAAATAAAGTAGCAGTTTAGTATTGGATGAATATAAACCACCCCACCCAAATATCAGACATTGTACCAATGTCGGCTTCACTTTTATTGGTTTGGGGATCGATGACGTAAGTAGCATTTGATGAAATCGAGTAGCCTCTCCTACTATAATCTCGCTCCTGTTACTTATTTCTATAGATTATTATTATTACTATTACCATTATTATTATTATTATTAGTTGTGGTAGGAGGAAGAGAAGATGGTGAAAGGGAAGGAGAAGAAGGAGGATGAATCACAACAGCGGCAATAGCAGTTTCAGGAGCGAAAAATACAATTATCCAGCGAAAAAATTGTAAAGGAAATGAAGAAGACCTTGAACAACAGAAGAAATGTCCAATTGCAAACAGTTTATGTATTTTTAGCTGTTTTCTAGAAAATGTAATTTTTTATTTCCAATAAGAATTATGTTTTCTATGGCTGCATTGTTCCGATTGCTTCTGTTCCAGTTCAAATTACCTAAACATTACCATGACAATTACGGTCACCAAATAAACATTGCACAGGAAATGTTGAAAGGCTATGAAAAAAGTTTTTAAAAAAATGATTAGTACTGTTGCTGATTTGATGTAGATTTTATTTTGTTGAGGGTTTTAGTTATGTTGGATTCTATTGTTTTCTTTTGTTCATTTTCTTTTCTGTTTTATTTTTTCCAATTATATTTTCGTTCACTGTGATGTTATAATTTAAACACACTAACTGTAATGGCAATTGCAATAGCAACAATATATTATACATTTCAATTTCAGTTTAATCAAGACGATTAAATTCGTGGTCTGCAGTGTGTAGGAAATTACAGTCTCCTCATATTCAGTACATCTTTAAAACGTTCTATTCTTGTGTTAAAAATGTAATCAGCTGAGCATACAAAAGTAGGCACAGAAATAAACACAAACTTATAGGCTGACAAATACACAGATGTATAAATATATATGCTCCTTTGCCGTTTATTCGATCTATTTTCGTAGCTCTCTATACCTCTCTCTCTCTTCTTGTCTCTGTATCAATCTATTTAGCACTTGTTCTATTACTCCCTATATTCGATCGAAATATAACAAGCACACACGTTACATTTTAGATGACTTACACTTATTCAATCAAAAGTATTTAAATTATATTTGGGTCTCACAACAATAAATGTATATATATATATATATATATATATATGGGAGATTTTACGAAAAAACAACAACAGACGAGGACAGGTGGTGTAAACAGCAAAAGGATGTGTTAGTTTAACGCTGGGGAATAGAGAATGTCTTTAACGTTTCGAGCTACGCTCTTCAAAATAAAAAAAAATGAGAAAAACAAGGAGAAAAACACAGAGGAAATATATATATATATATATATATATATATATATATATATATATATATATATATATATATATATACACACACACACATTGGAGTGCACTTCTCCGGATCTATGCATTTCTACAAACGATCATGTGTGTGCGTGTGTGTTTTACGTGTACGAGTATAGATAGATAGATAGATAGATAGATAGATAGATAGATAGATAGATAGAAAAGACAGACTTAAAGATATGTTTGGATTCATCGTCATCATCGTCGATCTCAATCTTTGGAGGGTGATTGTACGAAACGAGTTAATTTCTATGCACCTCCATGTGACTTGATAACCAATGTTAATCCATAGGTTTAACCATAGATTTTAAATTATTTGTCTCACTCGACATGAAACTCTGAGCTCATATCTTCATTTTGGTTTCCAATTCCACGCTTATAGCTAAGCTCTTCTTCTCAAGAAGTATCCACGTGTTAAGCTGCAATCATAGAGGATCCATCTTTACTTGAGTTGGTTATTTGCAAATAGTTCCCTCCCATACTTATTAAATTCAAGTTTTTTTAAATTTCCTTCTCCCATGAATTTTTTACAAATCATTTCCATGCTATGCAAATATGATTTTAACATAAGAGGGATTAGTTTAGTCTAGCTTGTTGACATGCCGCCATTTGTTTTGGAAATTATTTGTGCACAATTTTCTTCAGAGAATGCTGATATTTCTTTGCCAGTTCTGCATATCTCATGTCGAGGTTGACTTACAGTTTCATCTATTCGGGGTCTATAAACTCAGTGCCACTTAAGTACAGTTCTTGGTTAGAAAATAGTGGAGAGAGGCATCTCCATTTAAAATAGGCACACAAAACGATATTGATATTGCGAATCCTTCGTAGCGGCTCTTTCAATACACTTTTTATATAACAAAGAAATCATATTTCATCAGGGAAAGATATCGAAATAACAGTGAATATTTTTCTATGTTTATTTTAAGTACATATGCGAACATGTTTATGATCGTGCGTGAGTGTCTGTGTCTGTGTGCATCTGTGCTTGAATATGTATGCGTGTGCTTCATTTATTTTCTATAAAATAAAATATTGTCAATTTAAAATGAAATGAACAAGAAATATTTCAAAAAAATCAAAATAAAAAAAAAAGCTGATGTAATTTCTCTGACTTGCTATAACCTAGTTACTTCGTCTTTTGGCCACTTATTTCTCTTTCTGCATTTATTGTCTTAATAACAAAATGGATATGACAAAAACAATTGTTAACATTTTGCAGCTACGCTATGCAGATTTATGCATGAATAAAAGAAGAAGGAAAAAGAAAGAAACAAATTTTAATCTAAAACAAAAGAATGTTAGAAATTTCTGAATATTGTTTTGGCCATTCTAATCATGTCAGTTTTAAATGGAATTTTATTCTCTATGTTTTATTACCTGACGCTATTTCTGGTTTCAAACAGATTCATCTCTGTTAAAATAATAATCTATTTATGCCAATAAGTTGACAAGATGCCAAGTATGAAACCAATGAGTAGTGTAAGGCAATTTTGACAGCAATCGTTCTTCTGCTAATTCTTCGGGGTTCTTCACTCTGTTTTTATATAACTAACACAATAAACTTTGAATTCGACCATACAAAAAACAAAACAAAACAAAAACAAACCAAAAAACAATGTAACAAAGTACGATACATATATTTGTATATATGTTTGTGGGCGTGTGTGTGTGTGTGATCGCGCATGTGTATGTGGGTATAACTTCGTCCATCCTGTGTTTTCCTCCATATTAATATATATACATAACTCATTTCTCATACCCCCTTCTCTCTATCCCTCTCTCTCTCTACTTCAGCCTATGTATATATGTGTGTGTATACATTTATACACACATATATATATTTATATGTAGGTATATATATATGTATATATGCATTATGTATGTATATATATATATATATGTATATATATATATATATATATATATATATATATATATATATATATATATATATATATATATATATATATATATTTATGTTTGAGTCTTTGATGAATATACATACACACATGTAGATTTATCATAGAATTTTGTGTTAGAGGAGAGAAGGCATATAGGCTTACCCATTGATTCCCAAACTCTTTTACAATTCTTTATGATGCTTTCATACTTTGATCTCATTCATATCCCACTTGGCAAAACCCCATCGGGGTTTCTAATCAAAGAGTTAACCAAAAGAAGGTTTCAAAAATTTGTCCCACGCATAGTCAAGCAATTATTTTATCTTTACTAATAATATTACACATCGGCATTCAATAACAGCGACTACTACTACTACTACTACTACTACTACTACTACTGCTGCTGCTGCTGCTGCTGCTGCTGTTGTTGTTGCTGCTGCTGCTGCCGCGGCTTCTGCAGCTACTCTTAGCAATAGTAAGTATAATGATTTCGAATCTTAACACCACGCCAGCAAATTCGAGAAGTGGAGTAAGTCTGTTGCACCGACGTCAGCACTCAATTGTAGTTATTTCATCGGCCCCAAAAGGATAAAAAGTGAAGTCGAACTCAGCGGAATTTGAACTCGGTACATCATCACCATCAACAACAACAACTCCCTCCACCACCACTCTAGAATTGGGAGGATGCCTGTAATTTGGGTTTTGGGTAGTCATCAACATCATTGATATGAGAGCGTTTATCGACATCGAATGTATGAAAAAGAAAGATAAATACGTCGTTATTTGAACCCAGATATCTAGGCGGCAACACATATATCGCAAAGGATTTTCCAAGAGACCGTACCGAATCTGTCCACCTAAATAGTAAGAAATACAAACCAACCTATTTTCACTGTACACTAGCGCATCTTAATAATCTTTTCTACTATATGCACAAGGCCTTAACTTTGGGGGAAGGGATTAAGTCGATTATATTGACCCAGAACTCAACTGCTACTTACTGTATCTACCTCGAAAGGAGGAACGGCAAAGAACAAACACGGCGAAATTTGAACTCAGAACGTTGCGATAGACGAAACATTGTTAAGCATTTCACTCGGCGTGCTAACGCTTCTGCCAACTCGCAAATTGTCGCAGCTATATAATAATAAACATATCTAACACATGCACAAGTTTATAAAACTGCCCTCAACGACAGCGGGGGTGTTGTTATTGAAAAAAACTAATTTATTTGTGTTTGAAATTCAGAAAGTAAGACACATTACTAAATATAGTAAAGTACATACTTCAGTTGGACATTAATACATTTCAAGAATAATGATCCCAAGATAACTGCATAAATAAACACTTAAACGAAAAGATATTGTTGTGGCTTCGTCCTGTAATGAAGTGACACTTAAGAAGCCACTAACGGTTAGCAATAGGAAACAATTTTTGAATGACTGTAATAACTACGATTCACTGGCTTTCGTGGTAACAAAGGGCCGTAGAGTTTTAAAGAAACATGATTATAGGAAATAAGAAAAAGGTATTGAAGGTTTAGTGCAAATTAAATGTTCTGTAGAAATAAAATAGATACAAACACCCACAGCGATACACATGCACACGCAGGCACACACACACACACACACATACGTGTGTGTATACATATATATATATATATATATATATATATATATATATATATATATATATACGCATACAAGCGGACATATATATGTCAATAATATAACCATTTATAAAATTTTAAAAAAATCTTTAAGAATTCTGAATGGATTTTTTCCGTTTCTTATTAATAGTATAATTGGAGGAGTTGAGCTGGCAGAATCGTAAGCACGCTGGGCCAGATTATTCCCGGCATTCCGTCCATCTTCACATTCTAAGTTCCACCGAAGTTGACTTTGCCTTTCATCCTCTGGAGATGGATAAAATAAGTACCAGCTGCGTAATGGGGTCGAACTCATTGACTGGCCCGCTCCACCAAAATTTCAGGGCTTGTGTGTACGGTAGCAAGAATTAGCAGTGTCATTGACCGTCAATACTATTATCTGTGCTAAAATGTTTTCTTTCTTAAATCAATGATCTCATAATTATTTTACTGACAAATCGATTCAACAAATTCCTTGTCATAAACCCTAGTTATTTTCCTCTGGTTTAAGACTATCTAACAATGAAATAATAAAAGGAAATGCACAAAAGTATTAATATACCTGCATATACATGTCATTTAGGGAAAAAATAAGACGACTAGACACTCTCCCTAAATATACGTAGACTAATTAGTTCGAATGTAAAATGTGTTACACAAAATAAAACGTTTCACATAACCAGTGCTAAAGACGTATTCCTCGCTGTGATTATCTAGCTTAACGACACCAACAACTGCGAGGGAGAATCATTGGAGCACTACTGTATTTTAAGGCATACTAGACGCGCGGAAAAATCGGGGAGTTAACTTAGGATTGTGCGTGAGTGTCTGTGTTAGTGTGCATCTGTGCTTTAACAACAATGGAGCCTTCATATCATTGAGCTATCTTCGGCTTGTTGAGTAACCGGCTGAGTACCCCTCAGTAATTATTACCTTAGAGGATCTACTAATTAAGAAACGTATGTTGCCTGAACGTTATCTACTCTACACACGTGCACACAATATACACATATATCTACATACACATACACAAGTACGCACAGACATATACACACACAGACACACACACACACACACACATATACATATATATATATATATATATATATATATATATATATATATATGCAGAAGGAAAGAGAGAGAGAGAGAGAGAGAGAGAGAGAGAGAGAGAGAGAGAGAGAGGGAGGGGACGAGACAGGCAGAGTAAATGGATGAAATCAATACAATCTCAGTATGACTAACACAGAATGGTGCATAAGTGGATGTGAATGAACTCAGACTTCTTCAAACGGGGTCCAGTGTCTTGGCATCAAAAAAAGAGCTGTAAGAGCAACACGTATCGAGTTTGTTTAGCACGCGATAAGGGAGTTAAACACAATTGCGCTGGAATCTTATTTACATCATAACATTAAGAGAAAAGTTAGTAAAATCGTATCACGATAGTTGTTTTAATATGGTCTTAACTTATGGAACGACCATTTTCATAATTAATATGTAAATGTTGTCGTAAGCTGCGACTAGTGACAAGTCCAGATGAAAGTGCTAGGCTTCAATTTCCAGGAGTAGAACGGCAATGTATAGTGTATCGATTGATGATGATGATGATGATGATGATGATGATGATGATGATGATGATGATGATGATGATGATGATGATGATGATGATGATGATGATGATGATGATGATGATGATGATGATGATGATGATGATGATGATGATGATGATGATGATGATGATGATGATGATGACGACGACGACGACGACGACGACGATGACGATGATGATGATGATGATGATGATGATGATGATGATGATGAGGAGGAGGAGGAGGAGGAGGAGGAGGGTGATAATGGAGTTACTTTCAAACATGTGATTCTCTGAAATTGTTTAGAAAGTTTATATACATTTATATATATATTTATAGATAATTTTAAATATTTTAAGAAACTGAAATATTATCATGTTCTAAAAAGTCTGTAGAAGGATTACGCACATATGGAATAGTAGTAATTACTTAATCAAAAGTGTATCTTTTGATCGTCATTTCCGCTTGCAGTAAAGTACCTAAAACCAGGGACATGTTTTATCGATATTTCTCTCCTCCTATCGCAGCGAATCCTATCTTCTCTTGATTGGCATTGAGCTGATATTAAATATATGGTCTCTTTATCTACATTTAGAGCGATCTCAATTTCACCAGCAATATATCAAACCGAAGAGACCAATCTTTGGAAAATCACAGATTGTACGCTTGATGTGGTCATTTTTTTTATCGGGATTTCCGCTTGCGGCCGAGTACCTAACATGAGGGACATATTTTGTTGATATACCGCTGCCGTTATTTCACTGAGTTCTAATCTTGACTGATGTTGAGCTTATATAAATATTTAGTCTATTCATGTACATTTAGGGCGGTCGCAATTTCTTTCGTCATATATGCAGTACACGGGACAAATTCCTGGAAAATCCCAGATTGCACGAGTGCTATGGCCAATTTTTTTGTAAATATGATGCAAATATAGAATGGATGAATACTACTTATAGACCCAATATTTTCATATCGTATATGCAATCATTAACACAGAATAACGTGCCAAGGTTTTGTGTTTTTTTCATGAGAAATTGGAAAAAGCTAACATGAATTTTAATTCAGTAAAATAAAGGCCAGTAAGACTAGCACATTGTTTACAACACGCAAGCGCTTGGAGAATAACGTTTCTCCCCAACGCTAACTTCGAAGGAAGTAAATACTGAAATACTTCGCTAAATCAATACGAAAATAGACATATATATATATATATATATATATATGCAACGAAGTGTTTTCTTCTTTGTTCTGTATGTGCTATCAATTCACCACTTGTAGTTAAGAAATCTCATGATATCTCGTGGTAAATAGTTATAATAGTAAAGATTGTCTTACCAATGTAAGCAGCCGGTAGCTTGTAGGATAGAGAAAACTTTTTGTCGCTAGATCGTGTCGAGTAAATAGATATATCAGTAAAATTAGAGCATATCGCAGTCAGTAGCTCAGTACATAAATATGCTATTAACGAATGAGTTTCGTAAATATCTATCGAAATAAACGCCGCGTCTGCCACCCTGGTGTGAACAAGCTTAAAAGAAAGAAAGAAAAGGCAGTGTGCGAGACGTGCATAAACATAAGAATATTAATATTATCACAAACAATTACAAGCACAAATGAAAAGAGAGATTACTTTTCTTTCATACAGAATACTGTAAAATCAGTTAGTTTTCTTAGTGAGACACCCCAACTTTATAGTATTGCCTTTGGTTGGTGGTAATTTATTACATACACAGAACTTCGTTTACTTGAGATACAGAGGTTGAAAATTAAATCTATTGATCATAGACTATCTAATTAACTGTGACAGAATTCAAAATACACACATTTTGTTCGAGTATAAAACACGTTTTTGTCTAACCTGTCAGTGATTCAAATTAGCGTTTATACAAATATTGCTCAGTAAGCTAGATGGAGATTCAGATTGTAAATAATGTGCTCATACACAGCGGTGGTTATTAGAACATATGGTAATAGAACTTTTCTTTATTGTTATTATTATTATTATTATTATTATTATTATTATTATTATTGTTATTATTATTATTATTTTTGTTCTTTCCTCTAAGCAGAACGACACTCGCAAAATATATGGTAATTGAATCACTGAATAACCACAAAAGAAAAATTAAGGGAATGATAAATTCATTTTGACCGAATACACACTCAC